>NC_081414.1:559225064-559520064 GCF_030272615.1 Cryptomeria japonica | reverse complement strand
TTTGGAAAATACTCATATTTCTCCAATTTGATGTTGAATTGTGACTCTGCCATACAAGACACAAGAACAATGACCACTAAAGTGTGATATTTGTTTAGATGTGAATTAGGATGCGACAAGATAGTAGCATGGAGTGGCTAAGAGATAACAAGAGAATCCAAACCAAAAGAAGATGCATCTCGATGTGAGCTGACATCAGAGAGATGACATGTGTTGTCATGATTAAGGAGAGATTCAAGAAACAAACGATAAATATTTGATATGATTATATCTCGCTCATCAAGATGACAAGAATAAACCTGTTGAAGAGAATCTAAGGCAGTATTCAGAGAAGCTAAGATCTCTATCAAATTAGTAGGTGGAGGTGACTGAATAGTTGCCAATACTAGAGTTGTCGAAAGAGGAGAAGTAGGAGGAGATGTCTCTATGTAATCAAGACAATCATAACTCTTCCAATAAGGAATTTGCTCTCCAGTGTCATAATCATACATAGGATCATCATCATTATCAAGGGAGAAAAGTATGTCTATAGTTGGATCATCTGGGAATGGAGGTTCAGTGGGATCTCCATGCATTTCCCATAAAGTGGCCCAAAGAGTGTGAGGGCACTCAATGTGTGATAGAGCCCATGATGTGTGGTCCCCAATGCTTAAACCAATTAATCCTAAGACATGATCATTTATAATTTCCCATGCAGATTTCTGTCAACATGTACTTGGTTTAGGAATAAGCCCATATCAATGTGGCAATAGATGAATGCATCGATAGTGATTTAGGATTCCATCATGCCAGGACTTGTAGTTTCCTTCTTGCAAAGTGATGATGGATGGATGATTTTTTGTTCCCATTAGATTACCTCCTTTTGGAACTTTATTTCAGTTCATTAATACATAAAATAAATTATGAGACAACCCCCAAGACAATGAAAATTCTATTCTAAAACAACCCTAATCTTCAATTCTTACAAAAGATTGTTAATGCTTCTTCTTTCCAACACCCATGTGCTCCTATACCATGTAAAATTATAACTAAATCTACACAAGATAGTATGATCTAGTTGGAAAAAAAGAATGAAACTTGCAAGTTAACTGAAGAAATTTTAGAACAAGAAGAATGAAAACTATTTCATAATTTGCATGGGTTTACAAAGATATGTAAAACCCCTATTAAAGCCAAAAACAAAGGAAAAGAAGGAATAAAAATACTTAAAATAGAAAAAGCAGATTTAAGATTGAATCCCCTTAATCCTCTTTGGCTAGCTTAAAATAAACAATGCTTCTTAAAAAATAATAGATAAAACCAAAAAAATTGCTAGCATATTGAACTAAAAAAGAAAAGTGCATCTGTTATGTATCTCTATCAAATAAAATAAACCTTCATCGTAATATACAATGTACATTTTTTAGATGTACTCAATTATAATTCAACAATGCATTTTCTTTTATCTCTATTGTGAAAGAAGTGAAAGAAAGAATTATTTTAGATATGAAGCAAAATAATCTAGGTGGTTTAGAAGGATGCACTATATGTCAATTCTATTAAATATTATAGCTATGTACCATTTCTATGTTAAATTTATTCCCTTCAAAAAAAAGAAGAGAAAGCTTAATCACATATTATCTCTTGTCTGAAATATTCTATCTAGATATGTTTGAGAATGAGGCTTTATGCCCTTACCTTATTTCAAGTTTTAGTTGTAATGTTTTTGATTAAGTAAAAACAGGTTTTAGGGGACCCGAAACCTGATTACAATTCGAAAGATGAGCATTAAAGAGATGAAACAAAACATTTGCAAAACACCAGCACAAAAACCAGTAGCTAAGAAAAAGACAGCAAGAAGCCTACAAGAAGTTGGCTCCAAACGCAACATTACAAATTAATTGAAAACTTTAATAGATTCCTCAGCATTCTGAACCAAGAGCATCATCGCCTTGGCCACTTCCCTCAGGTCGTTGCTTTCCTCTCTCAGCTAGCTATCTTTCGTATTGATCTCCATCCCAGTAGTGTTCTACCTTTTTCTGTGCCTGGGAGTCTGGTGGGTGGTGCTGGAAGTTGGAATATAGTCAATGATAACCAGATTCTTTTCCTAATTTTTCCTTTCTAGATGATCCACCAAAGCATTCATGTTCTGTGATGAGACTTTGAGGACCTGGAGACTATGGTTCATGAAGTTTTTTAGAGCCTTCTCGGTACGGGCAACCCGGGTGTTGATGTTGTCTTTATCCTCTTCAGCCTATTCTTTCAAGGTTCTTATAACATCCTCCAGGTGTTTCAAATCCCCTTTGATAAAATCTTTTTTCAGCCAATCCTCCATCTCGATTTCCTCTTCAACTTCACTGGTTTTTGTCTCATCATTCTTTTTCCTAGAGTCCTTAATCAACTTATTAATCTTGTTTTCCAACTCCCTTTGTTTACTTTGCATGCTAGTAATGTTGTCGACAACCCATTTATGGAAGTTGAAGGACTCCAGAGTATAGTTACGAGCAATATTCAAGATGGTGTTTGCAAAATCCCTACCCTGTTCAGTGCCCACAGAGTTAGGATTGTCATCCTCCTTAGAATTCAGAGCAACATTCCTATTGTTCGAGCCCATAGGGTTAGAGTGAGGGTTTTCAGAGTTACCCCCTTCATCCTCTTCACCAATGTTCTCATCCTTTTCATACTCCATATTAGTTTCAACATCCTTACCCTTTTCCTCCTCCACATCACAGTGCACCTCCGTTTCCACATTATCTGTGTCAGCTCTCCTTTTTTTGTGGGTAGATGCATTAGGTTGTTCCTCATCCAAATCCGAATCTTTGTCGCTCTCAGAGATATGAGCATTCATGATCAGAGGGTCATCTTTGGTCGCCCTAGCCTTGTCCTTCAAATGTTCATAAATGAGCAATATAAGCCCCTGATGGGCTATAGGGTAAGAGTTAGGCTTTTTAGCATGGTCAGCAAGACTCTCATTCAGAGAGGACACTAAATAAAAAGGTAGGGATATTTTGGCCCCATGACAGAAGTGGTTCAAAATAGCAAAGTGATAGTTATAGATTTTTGTAAATCTATCGTCAACAGTTAAATACTCCATTAAAACCCTTAAAAAATTTTGCCAAAAGGGCTTTACCTGTTGGGGAATGTAATAGGAAATGTTGTCTTTCTTCACAAGCTTGCCCTTCTCATCCTCCAATTTCAGGAATATTCTGAACGCTTCAGCTGCATACTTTCGATCTCTGTAAAATTTGGTGCCCTCTGTCTGAAGACCCGTGACCTCTGCGACCGAGTTCTCATCAATTTTCCATATCTCCCTGAACAGGGTGACTCTGTTGTTAGCCTCTAGCAAAACCGTGAGAAACAGAATTTCTGCTTCCGTGAAGCTTTTCCATATAGTCAGTAAAGCCATATCTGTGAAGTCTTCTCTAGACTTTTCATTCACTCTTCCAATTTTCGCATCCTGGGGGCTCGTTCTTGTTTAAATTACCACCCATTTTGAGCTCCAGGTAGAAGTACCAACAACTATAAATCACAGTCCGCAGATGAAACCCCAAATGCTTGTAAATTCTAGAGTTACAGAACATAGACTCTTTTGTTGTTTTGAAACTTATGTTTATGGCTGCACAAACCCAGTAATTATGATTATAATCTTCCTCATGCATATGATCATGGAAATGATGCCAAAAAGAACTCATTAACTGGCAGTTAATCCGCCCCCAAAATCTGTCTTTGGAATTCGTTCCCTAAAATATAATCATGATATTAACTTGACCCATTGATACGATCAAAATATAATTGCTCTTTAACCTCCCTTTTACAATGAGTTTCTCCAAAATATTTAACATCATTCTCTAAATTGACCCCTTCATTAGCTAAGAGATCTGCTACCTTATTGCCTTCTCTTAGAGTACGAGTTATGCTAATACAATACTAACATAGTTGTAATGTTACCAGGGAAAAATTAGTTTGTTCCTATATTTTAGAGTGCATCTAAACTAAAGTGAGTAGAATGGTGTTCTTATAGAAACAAATAAAGTGAAATCTATTGTTTTACTCTTTGAGAGAAGAAAAGACTATGCTTGATTCAATGCAAAAGAATTGTGTAGAATAGTAACGATGGTAGATAAATGTAAGGTTTTGATTGAACCCTTGCTCTATTCCTTTAACCCCTTTTTGAACTTATGAGATGATAACAAAACATAGATACATGTATCTAGTTTTCCTTTGCAATCTCATTTGACTTTCCTCAAAATATAATAGATTATATCATGTGTTAACAATAATTTTTTATCCCTCTTGTTTGTATAGATTTCTACTCAACATTGGAAAGAAAATAATGGTAAAACAAGTAAGAATTTTTGGCAAAGAAATATATGTTTTTTTACAATCTGAGGAAAGAGGATACTGTAGACACCTAAAATTGTCATGTCTAATTAAATAAATATTTTATTTATTCAATTATCTAAGCCTAATTCTTCTATTAATTAAATAAATCCTTATTTATTTAATTAATTCATTTATCCTCTTCTAGCCTTATTTCTCATTTAAATAAATACATTTATTTATTTAAATTATCCTTTTCCTAAATTAAATAAATATCTTATTTATTTAATTGATCCTACTTCTTCTATTAATTAAATAAATCTTTATTTATTTAATTAATTCATTAACCTTTTCTACCCATGACACATGTCATTCATCTCTTAATTCATACACTACCTACCCCTTTCATTATTTTATTATTTCTTTTACCTACCCTCTAATCATAGCCGACCTCCTTTTACACCTCTCAATCTTATCCCTCCATTTCATATAGTGTCTTCTATATAAGGAGATGCTTCCTTCATTATCAAACCCTAATGAGCTGAGGAGCTAACTACTTGATCAATTGACTACACTACGATCCTACTTGCAACCACATTCCATTCTTTGTTGAGCTCTTGTGCATATAAAATCTGAGAGCAAATATATCAAGCAAGATCAATGGAGATAGGAAGAATGGAGATCAAAACCCTATTGGACATGTGATGGTATAATCTTTGTGATTTCATGTGATTTGCATTGTCTTAGGTAATCTTCATATGTTATGGTGGATCTTTGTTGATTGTTAGGCTAGGGTTTTGTGGTTGAATTCATTTAGCCTTTCAATATTGTTATTATTGTTATCCATTTTCACCATATACAGATACTATCCCATTTTCACAAAAAAAGGGAGAGATAATTCTCTGATTACTAAATTTGTAGCATTGTATGAATAAATCTTCTCTATATCTACGAATAAATCTATTTATTTTTGTTCATTAATAACACTTCTTTGATGCACAAAATCAAGTAACTAATGTGTTGGCAAGAGACATTGTTCTGATGAAGTTTGATCTATGAGAAATGTTTAAGGGTTGTCATTGACAGCAACTTAGTCCAGAAATCATATCCAGTATGTGTAGAATTGATTTATCGGAAGGTGCATTGTTCATGAGGCATAAGTCTGGAAGGTGGAATACAGTTACTGGCAGAGTATAAGTTTAGTATGTAGATCTTGATTTTGGTTGCATAACTTTGGTTGTGGTGATAGAGGCAGATGATTCAAGGTTCAAGGTAGCTTATTCTGTAATTCTAGTATCCGATGTTGATTCATGAGCGAGATTGAAGGTTTGGTATCCGGTAATCCAAATAGAACAGAGCTATTTTGGTGTAACGTTTGTTGCGAAATTCTTACGGTGATTTCAGTGATTAGTTTTGAGTTCTTGGTGATTGGGACGACATGTTTGAAGCTTATTATCATCTTGTTTAGGCCCGCATATGGATTTGTGGATGGATTAAGCCGACTTGTTGGTTACACATTTCACGTTGTGTGTTATGTGGTTTTTGGAAACCGACATGGGAATTGATCTATTTTTGTGGTGTGGATATATAAGACCGATTTGATTGAGCATTTTGGAGTGTGGTGAAAGTGTGAGAAGATTGTATGTGTGATTGTGCGAAGTTTTGTGAGTGTGATCGCAGATTTGGTGCTCTGGTGTATGACAGTGCAACTGAACATAGCAGATAAGAAGAACAATTGCAGAAGTCAAATTGAGCCTAATTGGAACTGTTATTTGGCATATGTAGAAGATATTATTTAGTTCAGTCATACTTGTAAACAATTACAATCACCTGTAAGGTAGTGAGTGTATATGGTAAAAATTGATGATGATAAACTATTTTAAAACCATAAAGATCAAACCACAAACAATCTAAGTCCTACAATGAAACATTCACCAATACCAATAGAGATACCTAAGATCATGCAAATAAACAAAATAAACCAAATATACCATTCACATGTCAAGTAGGGTTTCGATCTCCATTTTATCCTATCTCAATTGATCTTGTTTGATATATTTGCTCTCAGATTTTATGTGTGCACAAGAGCTCAACAAAGAATGGATTGTGGTTGATAGCTTGATTGCAAGAAGGCTTGACTGAAGCAGTTGTTAGGTGATTAAACGATTAGGGTTGATAATGAAGGAGAGTATCCTCTTATATAGAAGACACTTTATGAAATGGAGGGATAAGATTAAGAGGTGTAAAGATAAATGGTCGGCTAATATTAAAGGGTAGGTAGAGGAAATAATTAAATGATAAAGGGGATAGGTATGAGAAGAATTAAGAGATGAATGACATGTGTCATGGGTAGAAAAGGCTAATGAATTAATTAAATAAATAAAGCTTTATTTATTTAATTAATAGAAGAATTGGGATCAATTGAATAAATTAAATATTTATTTAATTTAGGAAAAGGACAATTTAAATAAATAAAAGTATTTATTTAAATGAGGAAAGGCTTAGAAGAGGATTAATAAATTAAAATAAGAATTTATTTAATTAATAGAATACTTAGAATAAAATAATTAAATAGATAAAAATATTTATTTAATTAGACAGGACAATTTTAGATGTCTACAATGAGCCTTCCTCAGGGTTGTATCCCTCTTGTATTTGAGCAATGAGCTCTAGACAGTGTGCCTGAATGCAAGTGCATTCCCCCTCGTGTAATATTATCATACTCCCGATCAAAGTATAATAATATTGTGGGTTCAAATCCCACTGTGATTTTTCCCTTTCCGGGTTTCCATATAAAAATACTAGTGTTATGGTATTTTGGTTGATTGGTTTATATTTTTGCATTCTACTTTCATTTTTATGAATCCGATGGTCTAAGAATCAGTTAAATAAACTTGTAAATTGCAGAACACTGATTCACCCCCCCTCCCTCTCAGTGTTTATTGATTCCAACAATTGGTATCAGAGCTTAGTTCCTCGGAAGAATCCTAACAACTTGAGGAAGATCCAGAAGATTGAATCATTGGACTCCAATTTGCAGAAGCAACTTACTATGGCACTTGAAGATCTTGATGCAGAAATGAAAGAAAAGAGTAGCCTAAAGAGAAGTTTGGATGTTGCTGAAGATTTAATTGAATCTCTGAAAGAACAAGTGAGTACATCTAGAGAAAAGAGAAAAGAATTGATGGATAAACTAAAGGAGAAAGAAGAACAAAGCATTGATAATCAAGCCCTACAAGACAAGACAGATGAATGTGAGGAGATTGCTAGAGAAAATGCGGCCCTGAAGAATGAGATGCAATCTATTGTGATGAAGCTGACAAAGGAGATTGAAGACCAGAAAAAGAATGAAGAAAATTTGACTCAGTTATTGAAGGATAGATCTTATGAATGTTGTAGATTGAACTGAGAGAATGATCAGTTGAAACTTGAATTGGTGCAATGCAAGAATGATGAACAAGAACTTGAAAGGCATATCATAATTCTGAGAGATGAACTTTCCACTGCTAATGAGTACAAAGAAAAATTCAAAGCTAGCTCAGCCAGGCTAGATGAGATTCTAGAAAGTCAGAGAAATGGAAAAGACATGTGAGGACTTGGATATGAGAAAGGAGAATCCTCCAATTTTGGACAAAGCAATCATCAAAAGAACAAGAAACCTCTGGTAAGACGACCTAATGCCTATAAATTCAATGGTAAATGTTTTTTTTGCGGTAAATTTGGTCATATGGCAAGTCAATGTAGAAAAAAAAAAGAATAATAGGATGATGAATAATGTGATGAATAATGGTCCTACCTTTGTCGGTCAATGTTTCATATGCAACAAGTTTGGTCACAAGTCAAACATGTGCAGAAAGTGATGAATAATTTCCAAAATAAGAGATGTTATACTTGTAGAATGTATGAATACATTTCTAACCAATGAAAGATGAAACAAAATCAGATGAACTCCAAGCCTATGGAGGGAAATGTTGTTTTTCATGCATGCAACAAATCCGGTCATATTGCAAAATATTGTAGAAGCAAGAATGTGAGCAAGAATGCTCTAGTAGATAAGAACAAATCAGATGAGAAAGGAAAAGCAAAGGTTGAAGAGGTCAGAGAGTAGCATAAGAAGATGTGGGTTAAGAAGGAAGATTCAAATGCACATAATGGCTCCACACCTGATTCAGGTGTTGAAACCTCATCTGGTAACTAAGGCATTTTAGGCCTTTGGGGGAAGCTTTTCATGCAAATCCTTAAAACCCCTTTTTGGAGATCTGTAACCGGCTACGAAAATTTGCAAATGATTGAAATTAGTTGTGCAAGTGATATTTGGAAGATTTCATGCCTATCTGAGAATTTGGTGATGAATTCTTGAAGAAAAAGGGTATCCGGAAAGCTTTTAGGGTTGTACATTTATTACAACTTAAAGTTAAGTTTTTGGTGGACAAAAAGGGCACTCTATCATTAAGCTTCACATTGTGAACGAAGAGAAGAAGCAGGAAAAGAAAGGCAGATGAGATTGAGCAGGGAAAGAAGATCTTGAAGCGATCTGATAGTGATTCCTAGCATCAGATTGAAATTGAAAAGGTGTTTATCCATGTTTGAGCTATCTTTTTATAACCTTACTTTCAAAATGGCATCATGATCTGGTATTGCAACTCCGTTGGTAGTAAAAATCACGGAAAGGGCAAGACCAGTATTTAAGAAACATCTGTTTAAATCCATCGAAGATGATCTGGAAGGAGCATTTTCCTCCGTGTCGTATGGCATGTTGCACAATGAGGATATTAGGGCATATATTCATTGTAATATTAAAGAGCTTGGAAATGCAGACATGCTATCATTATACACCAAGCATATGATGGATTAAATGGGCATTCTGAAGCCAGAATTTAGATCACTGCAAGACAAGGGTTTTATCCAATTTGTTCATTTTTTGATGTTCGATGAACCCGAATGGGTCGGGTATGTCTTGAGTTGAATCCATGATGAGTTTATATGGCTAGATAGACCTTACAAGGTCACAAAGCAATACATTCAAGCAGTAACCTATTTGAATGAAACCGGTGAGATCCCTGGTCTAAGAAATGTCAAGAACACAACAGTGATAGAGGTTACCAGATCCCAGCATGATAGTCGGTCGATGACAGTAAGTGATATCATTGAACATGATGTGAGATTCTCTTCAATGATGACAGGATATAAGGTGTACCAGTCTAGCAGACAAAATTTGGTAGCTGGTACTACAATATATGCAGCCTATCAGATACTCAAGGAGGATAAGGAATGTGATTTGTGTGGAGTACTTCTCAGTGATCTTATGAGCAATTTAAACAAGATTAAGCAAGATAAGAAACATATTTTCAAGTTTGGTTCTCTGATTGTTTGTTTGGCACTTTACTTTTTGAATGAAATTCCTAGTATAGGAAAAGTACAGTGGGCTTATGATAAACCAGTGGCAGTGAAAATTAAGGAAGGTTTGCAAGGATTAGGTGATATAGTAGTACATAAATCTATTTTGTGGGGTTACTTCAAATCATTTAAGGTAAAGATGTGAGGACAACCGGTGAACAACTGAGAGGGGGGGGAGGGTGAATCAGTTGTTAACAGATTATAACTTTTAATCCACAATACAACCTTAAACAAATCAAGTACCGGTAAGGAACAAATACTGGTAAACAATACAACTTAACAATTAACCAGATAATCAATGCAAAGCAACCATACCACATAACACCATGATTTGTATGTGGAAAACTCGAAAAGGGAAAAACCACGGTGGGAAGCCTACCCACAGTTAGATGATACTTCTGCAGAAAGTATGTGTTACAATGAGGGGCTTGCACTTGTAGGAAGGCACACTTCCTAGAGAATACTGCTCATTACAAAAGAGTCTCACTGACTACAAAGAGGCTACAACCTTCTCAAGATAAATGGACAACAATCCAATAGAGTGAACTGTTGGAAATAACACCTACCATGCTTGATTACAGTCCTGGTTAAGCTCAATGCTGGAGGACTAAATCCTCTTCTGAATCCAATTCTATCATCAATGATCGATAAACTCCTCTGCCTGAATGATATTACAATATTTGCACATTACATTCCTTGACCATGACCTTTTCAATAACCATGATACTTTACAAAGAGTTTATCTCTCTTATTTATACAAACCCTAAGGCCTAAAACAATTAGGTCGGCCACCTAAATATATTACAATAATATCATTACATAATTCCTTATTACAATGATATGCCATGTCGGCTTAAGACCAAAACAATAATAACAAATCCATAAATCATCTCGAATCATCCAGGTAATGTGTAGAGTACACGCTAGCATGATATCGGTCCATGACCTAGATAGGTACCAGACCTATTCTGGGTCCACCACGCCAAAGCAATGTCTTCAAGCAATTGAAGCATGATCAACAAACATATTCAACATCCTGAAATCCTCAAAGAAGCTGCACCAACACCAATTGTGCATCCTGTCACGATTCCTTAATGAAAGCTCTGTCGATAAAGCCTTAAACCAGTGCCGGTAAGGGTTTACTAGAGTGTATGATAACATCCAATTACCAACTGACCAAAACATGCTCATGGAGCATAAAATCCAATATACTTTATTGATCCAAACATGCGAGAAGTGTCCAACAGATAATCTCTTTTGTCGGTAACACTAGATCTTCTACCGGTAACCAAAACTTGTATGTCGGTAACCATCTGTATCAGCTAGTGTTGACATCAATGACAAAACATCAATGCAACACATAATAAATTCATCCATAATGTCAACAATCTCCCCCTTTGGCATTGATGGCAACACTAGATGTGAAAAACATCTAAGTACCAAGAGATGCCAAACAAGTCTCCCCTGTGGAAGATAACCAATAATCAATAGCTCTTCCCCTGTGAATGATATCTTTGAAAAGTTCGGAATGATTTTTCACATTACTATCACTCCCCCTTTGACATCAATGCCAGAAATCTGACAAAAATATCAAAGCAATGATATAAACCTCTGAATATCAAAATTGACTACTCCCCCTATGTAGTAGAACCACTCATCAGTGCCAAAATGAATAATGTTTCTAATAATACGTGTCAAACTGATGACAAACTTCATCAATCAAGTCTCTGCCAAAGGGGCAAAAACCCGTAACCTGTCTCTTAAATATTCAAATGATTCCTTGGACAACGGTTTAGTGAATATATTTGCAATCTATTTTTTAGTGTTCACATAAACCAATTTGACTTCCTTTGCTTCTACCTTTCCTTCAAAAAGTTGTACTTTATTGAAATATGCTTAGTCTTAGAGTGAAATATCGGATTCTTAGACATGTCAATAGTTGTAGAGTTATCACAGTAGATAACTACCAGTTCACTACAATTTACTCTAATATCCTTCAAAATTTGCTTCATCCACAAAACTTGAGTGCAATTAGTTGATGCTACAACATACTCAGCTTCTGCAGTAGATAAAGAAATGCATGATTGTTTTTTGCTTATCCATGAAACCAATTTCTTTCCAAGAAAGAAGGCTCCACCGGAAGTGCTCTTCCTGTCATCAGTATCACCTGCCCAATCTGAGTCAATATATGCACATAAAGTGAAATCATCATTTCTGGAATACCATAAACCATATTCTGTTGTTCCTTGCAAATACCGGAATATCCTCTTTACTGCACATTCATGAATTTATTTAGGATTACTTTGATATCTTGAAACAATACTTACTGCATTAATAATATCAGGTCTAGTCTGAGTTAGATATAACAGACCACCAATCATATATTTATACCTTGTCAGATTTACCGGTATAGAAGTATCCTTGATAGATAATTTCTCACTTGTAGCCATAGGAGTACTTACTGGTTTGGAATTCTCCATACCAAACTTTTTCAACAATTCCCTCAGATAATTAGTTTGACAGATAAAAATGCCTTTGTCAGTTTGAGTAATCTACAAACCTAAGAAAAATTTCATCTCACCAATCATGGACATTTCAAATTCATTTTTCATGTTGTTAGCAAATTTCATGCACAGTTTATCTTCTCCTCCAAAAATGATATCATCAACAAAAACTTCAATAATCAGAATATCATTATCAATGATCTTATAATATAGATTACTATCAGCACTGCCTTTAGTAAAACTAAGCTTCAAAGATATTTATCCAACCTTTGCATAACAAGCTCTAGGAGCCTGTTTCAAACCATATAAAGCTTTCTTCAATCTGCAAACCATGTCTTTGTCATCTGTCAGTAAAAATCCATTAGGTTGCTCAATGTAAACTTCTTCCTCAAGCTCACCATTCAGAAATGCACATTTGACATTTTGATAAACCTTATAGTTCTTATAAGCTGCATAGGCAAGAAATAGTCTAACAGCTTCAAGATGTTCGTGAACTCTGTGAGAAGTTTCATATCCAACACCGTTTTTCCACCCCATATTACCCACAAAGCAATGGTCAAGCTGAAGCATCCAACAAGAATATATTGAGGATCCTCAAAAAGATAGTCAATGATGTTGGTTGTGATTGGCACATTCATTTGAATCCAGCATTGTGGGCATATCAAACTAGCATTTGAACCCCTACAAGCGCAACCCCCTACTCACTGGTTTATGGAGCAGAAGCCATCCTACCTATTGAGGTTGAATTACCATCTCTATGGGTCTCCTTGCACCATCTAATAGATGATGAAGCATATCGAGTCTCATGTCTTCAGGACTTGGAACTGCTTGATGAAAAGCGACAAGCTGCCTACAACCACCTAAAAGCCTATCAGTAGCGCATGAGCAAAAGCTACAATCATAGGGTCAAACCTCACACATTTGAAATAGGATATCTTGTTCTCAAGGAGAATCCTCACAATCAACCGAACAGAGAACACCAAGGCATATTTGAATCCAATTGGCTAGGTCCATATGTCATCACTGTCGTCTTCGATTCTGGGGCATATCCGTTAGCCACTTCAGAAGGAGAACCACTTGCAGATCCGATCAACAACATGCATCTCAAAAGTTTTCATACATAAATTGTGCAAAGCATCAGGCTCCTCCAATATTAGAAAATACCAAAAACATTCAGAAAATAGTCCTGAACAAAATACAAAAATACAAAAAAATCAAGAAAATAGTAAAGAACAATCTTTCATTCAAATGGTGAAAATCACTCCGGTGGCACCTTGGGTAAATACGGTGGTGAAAACCTGGTAAACAGGTGCCATTCGTAAAGGCTATGGCTCCATTGTCTTTCATACTTGTTGCGATCACATCCATTGCATCCATCATTTATACCATGGCTTGTTATTGATCTGCAATCAGGGTTATTACTTCATATGTCTAGCATCATGCTTTCATATTGACATCCAACTGGGGGGCAAAATATTCTAAAACCTACTGAGGGAAGTGGATTCTCCTTTGCTTGTGATTCATTGAGTTTCTCATTCAAAAATGTCTTGCATAATACCAAAAACATTCATAAAAAATCAGAAAATCCCAAAAACATTTGCAAAAGTCCTAAAGATAATACCAAAAATATTTACAAACAATCAAAAAATACAAAAAACATGACAAAAACATCAAAAATCAATCAAAAAACATTGCAACGTATATTATTCCTTGTACATACACATCACAAGAGACAACACAACATTTTGAGCTACTCAAACAATGACCACTTATCAAATCAACCAACCAATCAAAACATTTACACACAACGATCTTCACAAGGATGCATCCTTCCTCACAAACAAGACATGGTAACATTTTCTTTGACAAGAAAATTTGGTTTGGCTGATAAGTACTTGGTTGATTTTTTATTTTGTTTATTTATATTAGGTTCCTATGCTACTCCAAGATACCCACAAGTGATTAGAGTAGCCGGGATGGTTCCTGATATCTTTTTCTTTGTTTGCTATTTGTCGATTGTTCCAGTGAAGTTCTGGGGCATATACTAATAGTGTATATGTGGGAAGTTCACTAAGCTGCATGATCTTATGCAAAAATCCAGTCATGGATCACTATGGCTTACTGACTACAACGTATACCTCGACCATTCGTACATGAACCAGAATGGAGGGGAACTTTCCTTGTCTGCGATGTTTGCTTATAGGTGAAACACTCAACCATGGTTTCAGATACCTCGGCCAAGATCGATACTACCATGCTCAATGATGAAAATTAGGCACTGTGAATAATCCATGGATCTTCATTTCATCTCATCTGTTTATATTGCATTACATTGCATCTCACCCATCCATTTACTCATTCATTGTTCATATTTGTTGTTGCATGCAATTAATTCAGGTTTCTATGAGAAAGCTAAGCCTAATATAAATTTGTCTTGGGTACAATCACGACGGAGTTCTTAGATACATCATCTCACATCTCCATTCCACATCTACATTTTTTCACCAACTTGACATTCATATATCAGGTAGGCATGGCATTATCATTTACTTGTATTAAATGCATTCATTTCATTACCATTTAGTTGCATTTAGATTCACTAAATACATTCAATCATTCATTTAAGTGCATTTATTCATTATGTGCATTTGCTTATTCATTCATCAATAAGTGCATCCAAATCATTAAGATGTGTTCATTATCATTTACTTCCATTAAGTGCATTTATTATCATATAGTTGCATTTTAAATCAATTCATATCATTTACTTGCATCAAGTACATTTATTATCATTTAGTTGCATTCATTCCTTCATTTAAAGTACATTTAGTTGCACTTTAAATCATTGCATTCATCTAATCATTAAAATGCATTCATGATCATCTAATTCCATTAAGTACATTCCTTATCATTTAGTTGCATTTCACATAATTTCATTCATTTAATTCATTTTAATTACATTCATTTAATTCCTTTTTAAGTATATTTATTCATCAAATACATTCATCTATCCATTTAGTGCATTCATTTAAACACATACATGACATTTTCATAAACATTTCATTCATTTAGATTCATCTTAAAAACATGTATAGTTTTCTCATATAATCATCCCATCTAGTACAAAATTATCTATCAAAAATCATATATCATTATCTCGTCATTTAGCATAAATCATCATCATTTCATCACATTAATATCATTACAAAAAGCATCATCCATCTATTAACCTCCATCCACATTCTAGCAAATCATCCATACCATACATATAGAAATCATATCATCAACATGTACATCTAGAAAGTAAACATCTCCATATCATGTATCTAAGCATAACTCATATCATCATCTTGCATAAAGTGCATATATCATCACATGGATACATATCATATCATCACCACAAAAATGAGATCTCATCATATATCGCATCAACAAGAATACATGTATCAGAGTACAATGATATCTAAAAATATCAGCTACCAAGAGCCATCCAAGTATCAATTTAGTAACAATGTAACAATGCATAGAAACACCTCAAATGACACTCTGGCCCGATGTTGCTCCCCCACCACCCTCACCATCTCATCGAGGAGGACCCATCACACGACCACTACTTTGACCCCTCTATGACCGCTCTGATCTCGCCCACTGCATCTGGGAGTAGCTCATCACTCGCTGACTAATCGACACAACTTGCTCATATAGTCCCCACCAATAGTCAATCTCTGCCCCTGCCCGCCGCATCTCCCTCAGCACCTCCCCAGTCGGACCCTATCCCTGTGCTCTCTCCAAAACTTGAACTCTATCCTGTAGCTCCATCACTCTATCTACCGTATCATCTCTCTCTCACATAACTACAGCCAACTCAGCCTCCCATGCAAAAATTTAGACATCCCTGGCTACAATCTCTGCATCTATATCCTCCAACTGTGCCTCGACTGCTGTCAGTCAAGTCTGGAACCGTAATATCATAAACTCTTGCATGTCTCCCTCTCCCCCACCTACGGCTCCCTGTCCCATCTCCATAAGCTCCTCTCCACCACCTGCGGCTCTCTGTCCCATCTCCATCACCTCATCACCACCCCCTCCCCCACTGACATCTCTCCCTCCTGCTCTCGTTGCTCCCTATATCAACGGACCCTGTGACAGTCATAAAGGTTTCCCACCTCTGCCTCTCCTTTTTAAGCGTCCTCCTCCACCACCTCCACCTCCAAATCCACCTCCACCCCCAAATCCACCTCCCCCACCACCTCCACCTCCTCCTCCTCCTTCAAAACCTCTACCACCCCTACCCACTCTCCTCCTTTGTCATGGTGCTCTATCCTCCTCAAATGGTGGTATGGGCTCTGTAGGATCCAAAATCCATGAAATCGGGTGAGTTGTGTGATACTGTGTATACTCCTATGTCACCCCTGCATCTACAACCTTTGGCCTCATCTGCCATGGTCTCGCTTGTAATGTGCGGAACTCCACAAGGGGCTGATCATAGGGCAAAATTGGTCCCCACTACCATCTCTCCCGCACTACCTGTGCATACTCCCCCGAACCCCTCGGCATACTCTGCCTCCGCCCAAATTGTCTGATCACTCTCCCTGGCAACTGTCTCTCCACAACATAGGATGAGCGACCAATTAAAAAATGAGTCACATATACATACGGTATGGCCTCTCCATCATCCTCCTAGTCCTCACAATTAGTGTAAGGCCTCCATATGACCGTATCTAAGTCATCTCATGCCCACCGCCAAAACTCCAACTTCCCCAAATGGGGCTGGGTCATCAAACCTCCATACATAAAAACATAGGGCTGATCTATCGCCCTAAACCTCAAATATACCAGTCATGTGACTGGAAAGTGCTCCCAAGCCCAAATATGTAACAAAGTGATCCCTACACCTAGTGATCTACTCTCTCGGTACACTGCCTTGTGCAAATTCTTGTAGAGGTGCGCCAACACGCATGGCCCCCATGTATAGCGGGTACCCTCTGTCACCATCTTCTCTATCACCTGGCCCCAACCAATGGCCAAATCCATGCGAACGTCGATCGGGGCACAACAAATCCCTGACGATACTTGTTAGTACTGGTGGTAGAGGATCATTGAGCGTTGTTACATCCTCCCATGCCACAGAGCCATCATCAATGTATACATCCTTGAAAAATATCCTCTGTACGACTGTCGTCCCTAGCTGACGATCATATGTCACAAGCTCCCCTCTAATAGGGATATGCAGTATCCTCCAAACGTCCTCAAATGTCACAGTCATCTCCCCCATCGCAAAAGGAAAGGAGCACGTCTCATTGTGCCATCTCTCGACCAACACTGTCAGTAATCCACGATTCATCTAAATCATGGGTAGGTACATCATATCATATAAACTGGCTACACATACACAATCGATCTCTACCTCAAACAACTGCTCACGCAGTTACTATGTCGCAGGATGTCGCTCCCGCATCTGTAAGACGGGAAGATCCTCCTACACATATCAATAAATATTAGTTAACATATCAATAAATATTAGTTGTTCTGCTACAAACTCTCTGAAGTTTCAACCTAGACTATCAATAGATACTTTTTAATCAAGTATCTTCGGGTCTCAATGCGTAATCGATTATGGCAATCCTGGACTACAACAGACATTTATCACAATGACCTAGTCTCAACGGGGTTACTATAATTCACCAAAACAATCAATCAATCAATCAACATAGACATCAAGTGATATTTTATCGAAACACTAGGGCATCTATCACAATCATGCCACTTTGCTGACAATAGCGCTACAACTGAAACACAAACACGCTAAAACAACAATTGCGCTATTTTATTGCAATAGCGCCACAACAGGCGCACAAATGCGCTAGAACTACAAAAGCACTATAACAATGACAACAAAGTGCTACATGGACAAAAGCGCTAAAACGACTATGTAATAGTGCCATTGCGGCACCATAGTGCTATTTTAGGTGACAAAAATGTTAAAACACAGATTTAACACCATTGTCTTCCTTGGACTTTGACACTTGAAAAAACATGATAAAAATGCATCAAAAGCAAAATTCAACATTTGCGTATTGTTGGTCTGTAGTCCTCTGGACGCTGGTATGGGCGGATCCGCTCTAGTCAGTGATCTACTATAGGCACGACCATGATGACTACTACTCACTCCTTCGCCAAGGTCACTATCAGAGCTCCAAACTGCCAGGGAGATAGGTGCAAATGAGTCTGTTTTACCCCTTCCCCTCCAAATATACCCTCCCCCCAGCCCTAAACCTACTTCACCCCACTCACTGTCGTGGTCCCTGTGAACTTTGAAAACCTCTCATTTCTCCGTAGTCACTCCGTTCTCTCCCATTCTTTCACCATTATTTCTAAAAAAATTATATTCTACCTCCCCCCAACTTCTTTCTCTTTTTTGAGAGATCGTCCGATTTTTAAAAAAAAATCGGCTCATCTCTTGAGGGGGCATACAACCCACTAAATTAACATTTATGGGGCATATTTCTCATACCTATCTTTCTTTCTTTGAAATGATGCGATAAACTGCACCGTCTCAAAAAGGGGCAAATCTAGACACATAAATCTGTCCACTTAATTAAATGAATATTTAGTATTTATTTGATTATTTAACCATCAATCATCAGTTAATTAAATTGATATATAATTAATTCATCTTAAACCTCTTCTTCTATTAATTAAATAAATTATTCAATTTATTTAAATTAATTCATTAAACCATACTCTAACAATTAATTAAATGAATAAAGCATATTTATTTAAATCTTTAACCCCTCCCCCCCCCCCCCCTCTTGCATTTTCCTACAAATGCAAGTTACACAATTTTAGTTGAAATAAATAAATTTTATTTTAATTAAAATCCTATTTTCTCTCACCCACCAAATCCACTTGCCTCCTAAACCTCTTCTAGATTTTTCTAATCCATTCCAAACTAGCCTAATCCCCCTCCCTAATTATTATCATATGCCTAAGCAAAGAGAAGTCACTTCTCAAAGCCCTTAAAGTCTTTGAAATGCATTAATGACTTTTTATCCTTCAACAAGTTAACCCCTAAAGTCTTCTAAACCATTTATGGTTCTTACATAACCATTTATGGCTCTTACATAACCATTAATGGTTAAAATCAACTCACCCACATGGTTAGAGGCTTTCCCTCTAACTCAACCCTCATTTAACTCATGGGTCTCTTCAAGCATTCATTGCTTTGACCATGGTTATCCCCACTAACTCTTGCACAAGAGTTTATCCATTGGATAAAAGCATTATTTATTGGATAAAAATTTTATTCACTAACTCAAGACTAACCAAACCCTCCCAAGGTAACCTTCATGTCATCTCAAGCATTTAATGTTTCTTCCCTCTCCTCTCAAGTCATCTCATGTTGACACTTGTCATTGTGGGATTAGGTTGAAAGCCATCACATGGATCATAAACCCATCAATCCTGGCCCTTGTTAAGATTATTCAATCTTGACCATCCATTGCCCTATTTCTCCTATAAATAGAGCTCTTGTTCTTCATTTTGAGCATTAGAAGTTTTTGTGCATCAAACTTATAGTCATTTTAAGAGAGCATTTAGAAGCATTTGCATTGTTATTTTACTTAAATTTACATAGACTAATTAGGTGCTTTCTCATGGTAACTTATTTATACTTGCATGAGCATTTATTCTCATTTTCACAACCATCTTGAATCTTCATAAGACATCCATAGATAGTGCAAAAAGTTGAGAGCTACACTCATGTGGGACTTGGAGAGGAGAGGAACAAGAGAGGGGCATCTATGAGCATTTTGGGGAGCATCTTGGGGGGGTTTCTTTCCCTTTTTTGTTTGTGTATGCTTCTTGTTGTTTGCTTTGTATCTCTCTTGATATGCGTTTTAAGGTTTTTAAGTTCATTTGTGTTTTGTTTTGGTTGTGACTAACATATTAACATCAGAACATTGTCTTTTGTCTTTTGTGCCTTTTAGCGTGCATCAGATAGAATGTTTGAAGATTTGTGCAAAGATAGATGGAAATGTATTCAAGATGAGTGTTGGTACACAACTCAAGAAGTGATGAAGAGATGGAGGAAAATTGAATTTTGGGACATAAGGACCCAAAATAGATAAAGGAAATGATGGAAGGATTGTTTTGGAAAGATATTTAGATAGATGGTTGAAATAAGTTCAAAGATGTGTGCCTTTGTTGATCTTTCTCATGGATCATTTAAGGTGATGGATTGGTGGATGGAGGGAGCTAAGGACTCAAGATGGATGGAAGGGATGAAGAGTTTGACTTTGGAATGAAAGGACCTAAAATGGATTTGGAGGATGAATAGTTTGACTTTGGAATGAAAGGACCTAAAATGGATTTGAAGGATGAATAGTTTGACTTTGGAATAAAAGGACCTAAAATGGATTTGGAGGATGAAAGGATTCCTTGATCTTGATCTCGACTTGGAGTAGGATCATTTGAGTTTGTGCTTTTCTCTTGATTTTGAATTAGATTAGTGAAGGGGATGGAACAGATATCATGCTCTTGCTTAGGAGGTGGATGTTGGATGAGACTCTGATCTTGAGATAAAAGGGGATCATTGTGGATGGAATACCAAAATCTTAGGGGATCATCATAAGATTCTTGATAGGTGGGGTCTTGATAAAAAATGGGATTAGATTGGAGAGTCATGATATCTTGATCTTGATTTAGGCTAGGACTCATTTCCATTGAATAAGCTTCTTCTTTTCAAGTGACGAGGTATGGTCATATGAGTGATCAAAGTTGATGTTTTGATAGGTTGATGTTGTTGACTTGATGGATACTTTGTTGTGGATACTCAAGCTTACTAAGTTGAATAGAGGGTTTGTTCGATAGGCCCCTATGAAAAATCACGTCAAATGATATGGATAAAGTCTCTCGATATGGAAACTTGATTTGACTAACTCGAATACCTAGTCAGGTATTGTTGTTGAGATAGTTGGATGATAAACTCTTGATCACTTGGTTTTGATACAACTCTAAATTGGTTGGATGAAAATATTGCCTAAAGATAGTTGAAAAGTTGATAACCACCTCCAAACGTGCTTTGTTGGATTTAAAAATTTCTCCACTCTATGACTCCTCCTTGTTTTGAACTGATTTTTGGTTTGATTGTGAGATATTTTTGCAAGATATATTATCATTTATGATAAGAATACATAGCACACATGAAGACAGTGGCCATCCTAATGCTAAACATTGAGTGTATGTTCTCTTTAGGATGTGTTCAAATCCCCGATGTTTTCACTAGTTTGGATCACAATAAATACACATCAAATAGGCTCTTTATTCAAGGGTCATTGGCAATATCATAGCCCACTAGTCTTGATACTCTGTCAGCTCAAACAACCTTGTCACCCCCTAGAGGGCGCCCATTTGTTTGCCTTTTTCCAGAAATTAACCCAAAGTGAATTGGTTCACCATTGGGTAGTTATCTTGGGAGATATATGGTGAGTAATCTTGGGGACGGATTCTTCCCCACTCTTGCACTATGATATTGCCAATGCATGGCAACTGACTCGGCTCCAAGTTTCTACTTCAATGGTTTGTAATAAAGATTTCGTTCGAAGATATCCTTTGAAGAAATCATGCAAGCGCAATTGAGGCCTATATCCCAACAAAGTATCAAACAAGATGTAGTCACACAAGCGTGATTGAGACCTCAAGGCCCTACAAAGTGCTCGATATGAGATAACTCAAAAGAGATAATTCAAATATGCTTTGTCCCCTAAGATTTTCATCTCAAAAGGCAATTTGATTATATTGAGTTAGATTACTTGGCTTTAGTCGTACTCACTTGGGTCATACCCTTCTCACTAGCCCCCTCAAGGCTTCGAGAAGGCAGACCCTCTAAAGGATTTAAAATGCTTGAAGTAAAAGAAAGCATGAAAGAGTGGGTTTGGCTTTTTTATCACCCAATTAAGGGGAGAGCATATGCCTACCACTTTCAAGACATAAAATCCAAGCGTTCTTTTTATCCTTCCAAAGCAATGATTTTCTATCCTTTATTCAACAAGCATGGTGTTCTTTTTAATCCTTCATAGCAATTAATTTTTAACTAGGAAATGGAAATCCTAGTCAATGAAATAAAAGCACGTTTTTCTTGAAAGTAACTTACTTTGTAAGAATGGACAAGTTGATCGTTCTTTTTAACTTGCAAAAATAAGATTGATTGTGTTTTTTTTACCTTTGCAAGAAAATGAAAGGTTGTTGTTCTTTTTAGAGCCCAAAATTTGAGGTGTGAATCCCAACTTTGCAAGAAAGTAAATGTTTGATTTATTGCTCTTTTTACCTTGCAAATGTGATTCTTTTTGGAGCCCAAAAACAAGTGAGGTACTTGTTAGAACACCAAATTGAAAAATGAAGTTCTTTTTACCCAAAACGCAATATGAGTTCTTTTTAACCAACTTTGAGAAAGCTAGAAAAGAAATCACTAAATCCTAACTTAACTCCTCCAAATATGCAAGAAACTGATAGAAACCTACAAAGAAAGAAGTTAGTGAAAATCCAAAACCTTATGTTGGCTTCCACAAGCCTAATTTCAAATCTTGGTTACAAATTTTTGTCTCTGCCTTATATGCACAAAAATAGAGATCATATGCGCTAAAAGAACAATCGTATGCGAAAAAATATCAGTCAAATGTGCCATAAGAAAAGTTAAATGCGCAAGAAGATATGTTATATACACTCTAAGAAAAGTTAAATGCGCTAGAAGATCTATCATATGCGTGATAATATCCATCAAATGCACTATAAGATTTGTCAAATGCATGGTAACAGAGGTTATATGCACTAATCTGCGTTTGAAAATTGTAGGTGTGATTCCTGCGGAAACAAAAATTAATTTTTTTGAAATTTTAGGGGTCCATCCCCACGGTGGGTGCCAATTAATGTATGCTAGAAATGTGGTCTTCCACCTACAAGAGAGAAAACATTTCAAACACACCAATGAAGAACTGCATTAGATGTTAGAAATCAAAACACATGAATAGATTAAAAACTCTAAAATTGCCTCATTGTCCTCTATCTCTAAAGATCTGTAAGATTCAAGGTGCCCCTCACTTGGAAGAGCACTTGAACCTCAAGATGACAACCTAGAGAATGAGTTACATGAAAAATGCTACTAGAATCGAAGTGGATGCAACTAGGATTCTAGTGAGTGCTAAGAGATGAAGATGGATGAGAGCTAGGATGCAAGATGCAAGACTAAATGCTCAAGATGATGAAGATGATATGAAACTATGTTGATTCCAAATTGAAAGTTAAAATGATGTATTTGAGCTAAATGAAGATAAGATGCAATGACAAGATATACAATTAAGCTAGATGATGTCCTAAAACATGCTAAATAAAGCTAAAATGCTATGATGCTAATGCTTGGATGCTTGAAGATGGCTTGATTGAGCTTCTTAACTTGCAAAATGACTATAATTTGGATGCATGAGAGGATTGGATTCTTTTGAAGAAGGAATGGGCTCTGTTTATAGGGAAAATAGAGAAATGGATGGTTGAGATTGAGTAATCTCAACAAGGGCTAGGATTGAAAGTTATGAATCCATGTGAGGGATTCAATCCAATCCCAAGTTGACAAATTTCACCTTGAGAGGGCTTGAGAGGAGATGTAAGAAGCATTAAATGCTTGAGGAGACACGGTGGTTACCTTAGGAGGTAAGGTTATGGTTGGGTTAGTAGATAACCAATGGATAAAGCATTTACCCAAGGGGCAAACTCTTGTGCAAGGGTTAATAGGATAACTAGGGTCAAAGCCATGAGTGCTTGATGAGACCCTTGGGTTATATGAGGGTTAAGTTAGAGATAAAGTCTCCAACCATGAGGGGAGTTTGAATTAACCATTAATGGTTAATAGGACTTTGGGGGACAAATTTATAAGAGTCCTTCCAAATTTGGGGAACTCAACAAGTTAACTTGTTGAAGAAATGAAGCCTTTAATGTATTTAGAAGACTTTCTTCCAAATCTGAGAAGTGACCTCCTCAAATTTAGGGAAAGGACATGATTAGGAGATTAGACATGATTAGGACGGGATTAGGAGGTTTCTATAAGGATAATTAGGAGGCAAGTGGGAGATGTAGGATTTATAAGTGGGTGAGGGAAAATAGGATTTAATTAAAATAAAATGGATTTATTTCAATTGTTGGTTGCAACTTGCATTTGATAGATTTAAATAAATATTGATTTATTTAAATGTGAATTTTGAATTTTTGCAAGTGGGGGGATTTATAATAAATTTTGATATATTTATTTGCAAAGGGGGTTTTAATTAAATGTGGATTTAATTAAAAGGGGATAAATGGATATTTTTAATTAAATGTGAATTTAATTAAAATGGCTAGAGGGGAGGGGGGGGGGGGGATTTAATTAAATGTAAATCTAATTAAATGGTTTGGATAGAAGAAGGGTAATATTAGTCAAATCTTCAATTTGATTAATAGGCTAATTAGAAGGATAGGGATATTAATTAAATCTTAATTTAATTAATTGGAAGAATTGGGGATAATTAAATGAATAAAATTCACTTAATTTGTTGTGTAACTTTTAGGTTTCTACAATATCCAATATCAAACCTATTACCAAAACACAACTTTGAAGCTCAAAACATTCCTCCAAGAACAATATCGAACATGAATGTTCCATAATAGTTAGAAAAACAACCACAATTGATTGTTAACGTTCAACTAAAAAACCCACATAAAAGGAAATAACAACCACAACAATTGCTAATCCATCTAATCATCCATACCTCAAAGGTATATGGAACATTATTAAACCCATGCTAATAACATATCAACCCATAAATTGCAATCATGAACTCCCTATAAATGAAAAATAAAGACATCTAGGAACTTCCACTAAAAATAAATCATGACATAACAAGTCTACTAATCAACACTTATACAAAATATGTGGGTAATAATTAAACCATGTAGTAATGAAGAACAATCATAGTGATCCACATATGTAAAACAAACTATTGCATAATCTTTGATAACATGCCACCATAACTCTCCCAAATCTATCATATTGAAACATGTGACCATGAACCTGTAGGAAGTAGCCATAGAACAAAGAGAAAACTTGTTAATCATATCACAATCATGTGCTTCTATCAACACCTCAAAGTGCTAAGCTATGTCAAGTAAGATCAAACCCAAAGTAACCATTCCTATATCAACAATACAAACCAATAAACCATCTCCTAACATCCTTGTAATGATATAATATCAACCATATACACAAGGAGATAACCATGTTATCCATCCCTCAAATGAATCTTCCAAAAATAACCATTTATGCATAGCTCAAGATCCATATCTATAAAAAATAAGCATAAATCATAATTCACCTGAAAGGAACAATGGTCAATACCTCTCAAGTAGTAAATTGTCAAGTAGACCAAGAGTGGGGAACGAGAATGCTCATCCAAGATATCCAAGAACACTCTCCTCGTAGGTTCATGTTGACCTCATGTACAACCAAGTCATAGACTCCTCAAACTTATTACTGAAATATCATTAAGTGTATCCATCTCAACACATGCATCTAATCACAAGAGAAATCCAACCTCACCTAAGTCTCCAAGTAACCATGAGCACTTGTAACCAATCAATTTATGCCAAACTCCAAATGCAACATTACATCGTCATGAAGTAATCAAGCAAATGATCATGTCCTTAATACAAAGAGAACCGACAATATCAATACCAAATCTCCAATCTCAATAACTAGGAACATAAACATGAGATCGTGATCTAACCATATCCTCCTAAGAGATCATATGCTCGATATGAACATATCAAACAACTATATCATGCCAAAACTCTAAACTAGTAATTAAGAGTATAACATGACATAATAACAAACCATCATGTAAGCAAAAATTACTTGTCTAAATACAAAGAATATACAACACCTCAATCAAAGACTCTATGATGTAAGGAAAGCAGAGTGTGGAAATCGCCTTCCTAATGTCAATTTCTTAGAGAAGTAAAGCAGATGAATGTTTCAATTCGAATTACAACAACTAAGATACACAATACAAGATAAACAAAGCAACATGAAAAACATAAACACAAAGATGTACACCAGATTTCACGTGGGAAAACCCTTAAGGGTGAAAAACCCACACACCAAAGTAATCCCTTGTATTACAGTAAAACTATTACATACAAGTTCTAGACATTTGATCTGATCTCTGTTCAGGGAGTAGTATACAAGATTACAATCTTAATCGGCTTTTCAATTCAACTTTTATAGAATTACCAATTGATTGCTACAATCCTCTTTTGCACAATGATAGAAATCATCACCACATGATCCAACCACTTGCAACTATTTTTCAGACGTTTTATATATGTCACTGTTGAAAAATAGTTTGTTTCAGTTGCCCAACTGTCAAACTTCCCAGATTGTCAATAACACGCATGTTGTCGCCATCAATTCCTCTGAGTCATTCCAATTTCCACCAATCATCAATAGATAACTCAGCAAATCAAAACAAGTCCATCATGGTCCCCACCAAGTCTTAAAGGTTATCGACATATCGCCACCCAATGAAAGTGTAACTCACTAGTTCTCCAAGCTTTGTTCCACCTGATCTACAATCCCTGATAGTGGGTCCCTCACAAATCTCTTATTGGTTGAGTGTCACCGGATGAAAGTGTAACTTCCATTCACCAAGCTTTGTTCCACTTGATCTCTGATCCTCGATAGTGGGTCCCTCACAAGTCTCGTATTGGTTGATCGTACTTTGCCAGAAAAGTGACTTTGGCTACCAAAAACTCATGTTCGATCGATAACACTTTTGTGCAATACCAAATTATCGATATAGTCTTTATTGCCATAGAATGAGATTGTTGTTACCTCCTTCAGACAATCTTACCGAAACCCTAAGCTACACCGAAATGGTGTTTTTTTTTCAAACCACTCTGATGTCTTACCGACATGGTATCTCATCGGAGAAACAAAGTGACTTCGTCCGACTGCTTGGAGTATCTTAGCAACATCAAATGTCACACCATAACCGCTCCATGTTGGCAAGACACATCAACTGTCTCCCCAACAACGGTAAGAGGAGTGACTTCTCCAAATTGCCGGGTGGAGTCTTACCGAACCCAGATGCTATACCAAAATCACTACTTCTCCAATCGAGTGCATAACACGAAGGTTATTTAGACTAAACTGCTCATTCCAAAGACCAAGTGCCATCTGTTCGATAATTCAACCAGTAAGTTTGAGACACCCATTCTCAACATATGATTCCTCCATGGCTCCAATATGTTTTGATTAAGTAAAAGCAGGTTTTTGAAAGGAACTCGAACCTTTTACAAAGCAGGATATATAAGAAGAACTAGAAAAATTTGTGCCTGGTCACTTCAAAAACTAAAATAGATCCCAACCAAACAAAAAGGGATCACAACCCACATTACATAACATTACATAAAAAAACCAGGAAAAGACAACATTCGGAAAGCAGAATGACAACAAAAAGACAGAAAACAAGACAACAATCGAGACAGAGACATAGACAGCTCTATACTTTTCATGATATCCTCAACATGGACAACCATCTGCTTCAAGTTGTCTGCTGAAGTCTTTAACTCCTCTAGCTCATGACCTTTGATGTTGCCCTTGACCCTAGTATTGGCTCTGGTCCTCTTCTCATGACCTTTTTTGTCCGGTTGTTCCTTGTCAACATCCTTCTCAGTGTTGTTCTCAAATCTATTGATCAAGATGTTCATGTTATCCACCGAATCTTTGAGGATCTAGAAGTTTTGTTCTGCAATCTTCTTAACAGTGAGTTCCATCTTATCAATTTTGCTACCCAGATTGTTCATAGCAGTTTCCATCCCTTTCACCTCCTTGTTTTCTTCCATCTCTTTAACCTTTTTTTCAATGGCAATAATTTTACCCACCATGCTTTCAATGGCTTCCGTGTTATTAATAACAACTGCCAATTCTTTAACATTTTTTGTCAGGGGTTTCTCACCAACCATAGCTCTTTTGACAATCAACATATCTTTCTTCAAGCTGCCTATTTCCTTCACCATTGTACCAACGGTCTCACAGAAGCCCTTTATAGTCGCATTTTCTCCAACACAATCACTAAGCTTACCACTTTTGTCCTCTTGCTCCTCTATGTTAACATGTTAACATCTCTAATCACATGAAGATAATTATCTCTTGAAAAAGAAATTATGGATGTGAAGAACTCTCATGTAGCAACAAGATCTAAGAGTTCCTCCAAGACATCACCAACCACGGCTCTAATATGTTAACATCTCTAATCACATGAAGATAATTATCTCTTGAAAAAGAAATTACAGATGTGAAGAACTCTTATGTAGCAACAAGATCCAAGAGTTCCTCCAAGACATCATGATAACCATCTCCTAAATGATAACCAAGTCACACATGGCATCATGATAACCATCTCCTAAATGATAACCAAGTCACACATGACATCATGATAACCATCTCCTAAATGATAACCAAGTCACACATGTCATCATGATAACCATCTCCTAAATGAACATCATCCATGGCTCTAACACAATCAAATACTATAGTTTCAATATCAACAACAATAAGTACAACCAAGATCTCCAAACTAGAAGATAAATAACATGCTACAAGCCCTAGAAACTAACTATCTAGGTACTAAAAAAATATTCATCATTTCATCCCAAAATACCATACCAATGTACAAATGACCATAAACAAGGCCAACTAACAAAGTTTGCATCAATATTGAATCAAACCTGGTTGATATAGACAATCCACATTTGAGTCATCCCACTATAAACAATAGGTTGTGCATACCTACCAATCACATAACTTGTAGATCCAAACACTGAAACATGCATATTCATTATCGCATTAGTAAACTGCAAATTGAGATATCAAAGAGGATGACATGTGAATTTTAAGACTCAAATATTGAGTCACCAATAGAACCAATTTTCCAAAAAAATCCACAATTTAGACCATAGTCAAGGAACTAAAAAATATTCTTGCAAATTTGACAATTGTCTTTATCCAAAAATATCTACGGGTCTAAATGCAATCTTTCCCATAGATCTACAAAACAAGAATTTTATTTACGCAATGCAAAACCTGCAAAACCATCTCTATGCAAATCTAAATCCACCATGAATACTCAAATATATACAATCCCACATTTTTTTGTATCTAATAAAAAACCGCAAAACCTTTAGAGGAAATAGGTTGCCTAGAAGCTTTAAAACATATAATAACATACCAACTTCACAACCCATAAATAACTAATGGAAAAACATATACTGGTTAAATTTCTTCATCGATAAAGCTACAAACCTCCTCATACCATACATGAAGTAAATATGTAGAACTGCAACTATCTTACATCTAGAAATATCCTAAAGTAACATGATTTGAAAAACAACTTATCTACATATCTACAAAACCACAAGTTTTGATTACGCATGTAAAATGTATAAAATCACAGTATCATGTGACACACATGCAAATCCATATCCAATTATCATATGGAAGACCAAAAGTCCAAGAATCACCAAAATAGTTATTCTTGTTTTTGCTAAAATTATGAAAAATTAGAAAAATGTGAAAGTGTCATATTTTATGTTGGATTATTATGGGGAGGAATATATATACCATGTAAATAGTGAAAGTGGATCCGTTTGGACCACGTGCCATGATGTGGACCAAGAACTAAGAAAAGTTCATGTCATGTGAAAAGTGAAATCAATACATGAGTTTTATTCCACGTTCATATGGGGATGTGATGAGCCTCTGACTTAGGTACTAGAGAGGGTTATGGGAGTGGCTTCCAACGTGACCCTAATCCAAAGTGGTTGAGTGTGGTTATCACACGTGGAAGTTGTTTAATAAAGTGAGAACTAATAAAAATATGGGTAAATGATTAACTAAGATAATGATTGCCCCTCACACATCTTAAGTGCTCGCAAAACTAAGGATGTATTTGGGAATACAAGCCCACTCTAGGAGTTGTGGTACTCATATGATCAAATGTCCTCATTTTAATGAGAGGGTGTTTGGTTCTACGTAGTACCTAAGCTTGTGCTCCATGATGATACTCCCTAACTAGCTCTCTAGCATCTAGTCTTATAGTAGTATGAGTAGAACCCGATAAATGTATCTTACTTTCCTATGTTTGTATTATCTACTTCATTGGATGACATGTATTCTCCATGTTTTATGTGAGTGTAAGCCTTATCCCCTTATATTTTATGTATACGAGTGTTTAGGCCATGTGAATATCTCCTAGCATGGTAGGGTGGACCTATAGGTTCCACATGGATGTGTGGCATGGAACCACCATTGGGGATCAAAGGCAACACTGAATGCCAACTACCATTATTTTATTTATGCATTGTAGTGGTTCAATTCACGATAATATGTAATTCAAAACATTTGATTTCTATGAAATGTAAATTATAATTATGATCACTAGACCTCTCTTATAGAGGCATCTATAATATTAACAAATGATAATAGATTAGTTTCAGTTACGTGTCTCAATGTTAATATCGAGCACAAAGGATTTGGTGTATTTTCCTTCAATTATGAATGTGAAATATAGATAGAATGTATGTAGGAATATTTATTTGGGCCTAAAATGAATTAATCAGTTGCTAGATCAACCCTCTCAAATGCTATTTTTTTAGTAAAAAAGATGGAAAATTTCTAAGTGTTTTAGGTGTGGAGGTTTAGGTTTATGCCTTACAAAGTTCATTAAGTGTGTGAACAATGCATAGTGCAACCTTGACCCCTGACCCTTAAAAGCCTTTCCTTCATAGTTAAATTTTGCTTGAGTACTTTAGGCTTCGAGGTTTGCGGTTAAGCCTCATGAAGTTCACTTATGTGTGAGAAAGGCATAATGCATCCCCGATCTTTGACCCTTGAAATCCTTCTTCTCATCTCAAAATATTTTAAGTTTATCAGGTTTCGAGGATCGGGCATTCACTCTTCGAAGTTCGTTTAGTGTGTAAAATGTAGTAGGAAAACTAGACCCCTGAACCCCAAAACCACCTTCTTTATCACTAATTCTCTTAAGTGTGTCGGGCATTAGACTTCAGAAGTTCACCTTGCATATTTTAGTCTTTATGGAAAATGGTAGGTGCATCCCTGATCCTTGACCCTCGAAGGGGTAACTATCAGACTTGCAACCCCAACTATTTTCGAGCATTGGGTATTGGGCCTTCACTGTTTGACTTTAAACTTGGTAAGTCATACCCCCGAACCTCAATCCTCAATGAGAACCTTTTATACAAGATGTCGTATGTTTGTCAAATGTTAGACATCAAACCTTTGTGGTTACATGTTCGCCTTAGTTGGTATGTCAACCCTTGGACCCCCAATTTTTCTTCAAACATTAGAATTCAGGTACCCTCTGGTTGAGTTTCCTTCTTGTTATGAATAAGGTAAGGTGTATCCCTGACCTCTGAACCTCGACATGGAATTTTTTGTTATCCAATTTAGTACTGAATTTTACCCTAACTTGAAAAGGTTATAACTTCTCTCCCGGTGATCGAAAATTGATCTTTTATACCTCGTCAAGAAAAGCTCAAAGAGATCTTTAATTAGTCCCTTTAAACAGTGCCTACGACAATGATTCTAAGAGCGATGAAAGTTTAGACCCCAAAGTTTAGATCTTTAATTAGTCCCTTATAACTTCTCTCCCGGTGACCGAAAATTGATCTTTTATACCTCGTCAGGAAAAGCTCAAAGAGATCTTTAATTAGTCCCTTTAAACAGTGCCTACGACAATGATTCTAAGAGCGATGAAAGTTTAGACCCCAAATTCAACTCAAGAGACCTCCAAAAATGTAGTTTTGCGAGACATAGAAAATACCTATAAAATTGCTCCCCATTAACCCATATCTCATTGATGAGGGACCCCTCTTGGAATGACCCTAGGAGTTTAAGAGTGTACTTATGCACTCGCCAAGGCTCCCTTGTGGTTGAGCTTTCCCTGTAAAAGTATTCCATTGGTACCACCTTACTTATGCAATAGTGAGGTTGCTCTTAAAAATTAATCATGTCAGTATTGTATCTATATGTAAATATTGTGTGTAATTCCCTTGATGAGATCTATTGCTCTATTATCTTCTATGAGGTGATATTTAATATAAGTTCAAAAAAATTGTTAGCCCAGTTTTTTCCTTGGTCCTTTAGATGAGGCATTACATGCCACCTCGTCCTAGCAATGCCACTACTACTAGTGGTGGGTCTCTTTTTTACTCTCAAATGTGCTAGGGTCATACGGGCACCCAAAGGCTTGTCTCTTGGGGCCTAATTTTTTTTGCTTTTTTTTTTGCAATAATACCCTTTTTAGGAAGCTAACAATAACTTTGCATATGGAATCTATTTTTTGAAAAAATATATCATTGAAAAATCTAGTTTAGTGTGCTTTCTACTATAGTAGATTATTTTTGTAGGTTCTGTTGTTTTGTGTCATTTTTATTAGTTGAAGTCAAATCTTCATTTTTGGCTCCTAAAATCATAACTTTTTGCCAATTTATTAAATTTTCACAATTCTTATGGTGTTGGAAAAGTATCAAGGAGCTCTTTTTAGCCATATATGCACTTTTTCAAATTTTAGCACCAAGTACATTTTATTTCAGTTCTTTCCGATGGCTATCCTAAAGTGTTACCTGGATATCATGTCACTTTGGAAGGTTTCATTTTAAACCTTGCACTTCATTTTAGTTCTGAATAATTTTTCAATCAATTGTTGCTTCATTAGATTCTAGGGTTGTTCCAATTTGAGAGCTTTTAAGTTGTTCCTTTGCAACAAGACTTATTTTTTTCACTTATTATGATTCTTACAAAACTCATGATCAAGGGTTTCTAGTGCTATTGGACAAATGTATCTTGTCCTTTGATCTCTTAGATTGAGGTTTCCCAAGTTTATTCTACAGAGTGCTTTTGATGCTTCTTTACAAAAGGTTATCTCATTATGGGGGACCTATTCCTCTCTTGTCTATCTTTCATATAGAGGGAGATTGATTGGATTTGTGATGGATCTATATATGATGGATGTTATTCTTGGGAGTATCACTGATTCCTCCATTCCATCCTTGATTGTATCTTTTATCTCTTTTGGAGAGGAGTTTTGTCCCGATGGGTTTTCTCCTTTTCTCCTTTTGTGAGAGATTGCATTTTCTTTGTAAATGGGTACCTAACATCCAGCCTAGTAGCTAGGACACACCATAATCTTGCATCTTGCATCATTTTCACAATATCTCCATCTCCCTAAGTTGTACTTAAGCTGGGGTGTTAGTGTGAATGAGGTTATTTCCTAACTAGACATTAGTGATAACCTATTCACCTATTAAGTTTACTTAGGTCCTAGGTGTCATTTTAGAAGTTAGTTATAATGGGACCATGTTCACCTCATTTAATCTTAGTTATCTAGGCATTTAATATTTGCATCATACATTCGATGTTTGTGTCATGTTATTTGTTGATACTACATCATACATTGCTTTCATAAACAAGGCACCTCATTGTATATTTCGTATTCAACCATATTCAATCAATGCATTCTTATTATGCAATTTATCTTACCATTCTCTCTTGAGGAATTTATTTTAGTTTTGCAAGGATTCTAGGGTTATTGAGGAGTCACCTATCTACTCCTTCGTAGACATCAAAGCTTTATAAAAAAGTTGTAGTCTTATAATACCAAGACCTCCCTTCCTTTTTGGTTTGCAAATAAATTTCCAATTAACCAAAGCAATTTTGGATTTTTATTTTATTTCTATCCAAAGGAAATTTCTTTGTATCTATTCAATTCTCTCGCCCAAAAAGCAAAAGTATTGAATTGGGAAAGATAATAAATAGGAATTTTTAACAAAGAAGTTCCCAATAATTGATATTTTCTAGCTTGACTTAAGAGCTTTCCCTTTGAACGAATCAATTTTTTTTGCATTCTTTCCACAATATTATTCCAATAATTGTTTGACAATTTCTTCATAGATAAAGGAAGCCCCAAATAAGTAGTAGGAAGGGCAACCAACTCGCAACCCACATTTATTAAGATCCTATTTTGGAGAGTAACCTCAATATTGAAAAAAAAAAACAAGCTTTTATTACAATTGATTAATTGTCTTGAAACCTTAGCATAGTTATCGAGAGGAGCTTGTAATGTTTTTCTTCCACTATTGAAGCAACACCAAAAACAATTGTATCATCCACAAATTGTTGGTGGGAGGAGGTGGGCAAAGAAGAAGCGACTTTAAGCCTAGTTAGGGTTTTAAAATTAGTCAAATTTAGAAAATTTCTTCCAAGAACTTCAATCGTAATTAAAAAATGTTGGTGTAAATAATTATTCATCTTGGATATTATTGCACCTTACTTAAGTTTACTTAGGTACATGCATTTCATAGTAGTTTGGGTATGAGACACTTGGGTGTTTGTGCCACATTGGGATAGTGTGTGTAGGAGAAATTCCACCTTTTATGGTGTTGATCTTGTTGTTACACTCCACATTCAGTGGGTGATCCACCTCATGTGGAATATTATATTGTTTCTCTTACCTACCCACACCTATTTCCTACCTACCCTTGTTTCTTATTGAGCCACATGTCATGTTTGTGTGCTCACATATCCATATAGCCTTGCCTATATAAGCAGGCTCATATTCATTGTATGGAACAATCGATTGATGATCCAGTTGATCAGTATTTTCATCTTGATAGAATAAAGTTTATTTCTATCATATATTTTGTCTCTCTTATTTGTGCTTTCCATTGCCTCTTGATCTTGGCAAAATCTCACAAAAATGAATACTTCAAGATAAAGGATCCCCTTCTCTTAAACCTCTTCCACAATAGAAGAACCCCCTAGGAATTCCATTCAAAAAACATACCATTAAAGAGTTGTCACACAAGCCTTGATCAAATTTAAAGTTCTCCCTTGAAAGCTAGAAACTTTTGAAGAACAACCATGAGGAAGGGCAACGACACACTATCATAAGATTTAGAGATATTAAGCTTAAGAACCATACCAAATTTTTTTATTATTTTTCATAAAAATAATGTATTCATGAGTAGTAAGAACAACATCAAGATTCTTCGTACTCAAAACAAAACCTCTTTGATTGTTTGAGATCTATCAATGGTGGAAAGGTTTATTTCTATTGACAATCAACTTAGAGAAAAATGTATACATTGCATTACAAAATCTAATAGGCATATAATCCAACATAGTAGTTGCCTCTTCCTTTTTAGGCACCAATACAATAAAGATCAAATTCAGTTGTTTCAAGAGCTTACTCGTCTTGAAGAAATATCTGTAGCCAAAAGAAGATCTTTAGAAACAATCTCTAAAAGTCTTGGAAAAAGGGAAGGGAAACTTGTTCAGACTCAGGGATTTAAAGATGTAAAATAGAAAATAACAACCTTAACTTCCTTCGTTGTAATGACCTTACCCATTTCAACATTATCTATTTCTTCCAACACATTTGGAATTACCTCTAGGACTTAAAGGAATCCTACCAAGGTCCTAATTATCATCATCAAAGGTTTCTTTTATATTCTTTTCCACTTTCCCTTCCTCTAACCCCTAGGTGTGCAAAGGAACCTTCATTGTAATAAGATTTTCCCTCTTGTTATATTTTTTTAATTCTTGTTTATTCATTTCTTCTTCATTCGATTTTTGTCCTAACATTTACTGTTCTTTGAAAACCTCTAGTTGATTGAATATTTGTTGTTTTCCAAAAACACCAAGTTGCTCCTCACTTGACACAACTTTAAACCATAAAGTGATTTTTTTCTCTTGCATCCTTTCTTTTTGGTTAGCTACATCTAGAGCCATCCCCACATCTTTAGCTAGGGCCTTAGAAGGAGGTTGAACATTAACAACACACTTATTTTTAAGATTCTCGTGTTTCCTACATCTATAACTTAGATGGCCATATTGGTTACATTTTTGGCAAAAGTTTTTTGCATTTTCATACACAATGGGTTGAACCCAGTTCCCATATCCAGATTTCAAAGTTATATTTGTAGGAAGGACACTATTCATAGCCATATTCACACACATTCTAGCAAAAACCAATTTAGATCTTCGTAGTGTGATCGTATTAACAAATAACAGATGGTTGAAAGAGTTTGTTGTACTTCAAAAAATTCTATAGCTAAAACAATCTAGAGGTAAACCCCCAAAAATGACCTAGGCAGGGGAAACTAAGCTAAGAACCATAGAAGGATCAAAGCTAAGTTTTTATTTACACAAGGAAATAAAGTTTCTAAATTTTTTATCAAAAGCCTAAGGACCTCTCACTAAGAGTTTTTCTAAGATCTGTATTACAAAATCTAAACAAAAACAAAAACATTTGTCATAACACTAATAAGTTGACACTACCTTTCAAATTCCAAACCAAATCCAAACCATCCCATTTATGAACTTGATCAACATTAGGTCTGAAAGCCAAAAACTTACCCACTAGAGAGTTATCCATTCTCGCAATCACCTCATCCAAGACATCATCAGACATATTAATAGCAAGTCCCTACCTAGAGTGAATTACTAAAGGAGCAGAGCCCTTATCAACGTTTGGACACTTTGATCCAATATGTTTTTCCACATATGAAGAAGAGCCTTCTTTAGCAAAAAAGATTCTACTTCACAGCCAATAGAAACATCACCCAACTTTAAAGAAATAACAATCACTTCATGACCAACAAAATCTGAAGCAACATAGACCTCAAAAGCAACTGTATTGGATGAAGGATTGCATTGGCCCCTCGATGGTTCCATTGACCAATTCTCACCAAAAGAGTAAAAAAAAACTCAAAATTTTGTGGAGTACACTCAAAAGTCAATTGTTGATAACCCTTACATGATAGATAGATTGACATCATTTATAATATCATACACACAATACCTCGAGTTGATCTAGCACCTATAGGTATTAATGAATTGGATGTGAAGCTTAAGGTTTTCCTTCATATCTCTCGACATCTAGATATGGATTGATCTCCATTGATTATATCACATACATGATGACTATTTAATCAACATACACTTAAATGTACCAATAAAATAAGTTTTAATATTTTGTTCAAATATGTCGTCTTGCAATAATGAAATTGCATTCCCATGCCCTTTTCCCTTATGTGAAGGGACTACTTTGATTAGTTTGTCCTTAATGTAAGAACAAACCCATTCTTATGTGAATTTAACACATGAAATCTCCACATCCCAATCTTATTATCATTCATTCTTAGCGATTGATCTTGATCTCTAAATCCCTCCTTCACCACTGAGACTGGAATCTATGGATGTGGCCTAGATTTAGATCATTTCTACAATCACATATATGAATCTAGACTTCTAAATTTCAAGATTCAAATAAACACCTTGTCAACCTCTTTACTAGTCATTGTGAGCCAACTTGATCTATATCACATGTTGTTATATTTAAAGACATCTGTTCATTTATTTAAAATTATTAAGAACTATCAAAACATCCTAGAAATCTAACAAGTAAGGAATAATCACAGAACATTTAGAACATTACATCAACATACATTCATGCTTGACACGATTAACTATTATTCCAAAATCATTAAATAATCTAACTAAAAATAAAAATAAAAAACAAAAAAAACACAACACTTACCAAATAAAAAAAAACTCATTTAAAATATTTATAAACACCACCCATCTTTACTAAAATTCAACTATAAAAACAAACAAATAGAATAATCAAAGTTCTACTATTTGATTTCCACAAAATAAATTTAAATCCACATCAAATGATTTTCACAATTAACACTACTAAACCCTTTTTATTGCTAAGGAGGCTTAGGGAAAGCATTTGGTCAACTAATCGTTTTTGAATCTTATGTTCACCACCAACCAATTAGATTTGTCGTTAACTAAAAATGAGAATTTATCTAAAAGATAAAAGTATTTTAAATAACTTTAAAAACATTAAAAAATACACAAAGTTTGGCCTTAAGAACATCAGGACTCCCATTTCTTTCTTCCTCTTATCTCTGGGGGCCTTACACAGGTCACAGGTTCCAATCCCACAATTTTCTACTGTAATAAGCTTCGAGAAAACTCTTCATTTTTATCCATTTATTAAGAGTTTTTCAGCCAAAGAAAGGAAAAAACAAACCAGAAAGTCATTACAGCAATAGCTGAAACCCTGAGATATCATAGTTGCCAAGGGTTTATCCTTTTTTTGGGGCAAAATAACGTAGAAAGAAGAAGACCTTTAATTTGCTTCTGGGCATTAGGAAGGCCTTTTTTTGGGTGGAGTTTGAAGATGTCTCACGCAGTTGTCTCTTTGCCATCACCCCAATTATCTTTGTCTTTGTCTGTACAGAAATCTCAACAGGTAAAACTAAAGTCGGCATTTGTTTCGGCTTGTAGAGGTAATAAGTGCAATTCGCCGGTGCTTAAATTTAATCGAGTGTCCAACAGGCAGCCTGTTTATAAATTTGTAATTCCTGCAAAGAGGGTTCGGCTAAATGCTATCAGAGGGTTTATTTGCGATGAGAAATCGGGAGTTTCACAGGAGGAGAGTTTAAGCGGGTTTTCTGTAGCCATGGAGATTATGATGAGGAAGATGCCTAAAGGCGGCACAGGTGTCTTAATGAAGAAGGAGAAGTTCAAGCTCGTTATAGAAAAACCGGTGAAACAGATCAGCCCTAAGGTGGGTGTGTTTGTGTGTTACAAATGTCAATTTGAGTGGGTTTAGGAAGGGTAAATTAGTATGTAAAAGTTATATTATTTTGCGTGTGATGTTTTATCTTTTTATGTTGGAAAATTCTCTTTATGGGGCAACCTTCGGAATGGTATCACTTCTGTCAATTTCACCACCAAGGGATGTCTTGTATGGCACAACGTTCGGCTTATTTATCAATGTTACATCTGTCAAACTCACCTGGTGATTGCATCCAGTATTTTTGTATGGTACTACTTTGAGCTTTCAATTCTTTATTATGGTTCCCATGGATGATTCTGGGGCTCTGTGTAGGAAACCGAATGCTCTTACTACTCGTGCTAATACCTTTCATTATTTTGAGCTTTTAACATTTTGCCATGTTCGGCGTGGCTTTGAACATGGGGCTCCCCTTTGGAAGTCCTGAAACTATCACCACTTGAGCTCACCCCATTAATTACTTTTATCGATATCATGTTAACTGTGAATTTGAACATGGGGCTCCCCTCTGGAAACCGCGCTTCTGTAATCAGTTGAGCTTATCTCAGTTGTTTTTGTGCTTTCAACACTTTTATTATGTTAAACATGGCTTTGTCGTGGGTCTCCGCTTTGGAAAGCCTTAATGTTCTTACCACTTGAGCTTATTAAATCATTGTTTTGAGCTTCCAACACTTTATCACGTTGTTAACCATGGATCTTAACATGGGGCCCTGCCTTGGAAGCCCCGATGTTTTTACTACTTGAGCTAATTATATTCATTGCTTTAATCTTTGAACGCTTCTATTGTGTTGCCTGTGAATTTGAATATGTGAATCCATTTCGAAAATCCCAATGCTTTTACAACTCGAGCTCATCGCATTCGACTTGTATGTATGTGATATTGCTCTAAGGGGATTTCAAGACATTTTATGTAATTTATTTTTCATTTTTTCTAGCCTGGTTGTGGTTATGGTTCAACTCTAATCAGGTGTCAGCATCTTTGTAGTAGATTATTCTATCCTGGATTTGAAGTTTTTAAAAGACAAAAAGCTAGTGTAATCCATAGGTCATTCTTGTTAAAATTTTGTGTTTGGTTATGGTCATTCTTTTATCATAGTGGAAGGTAAGCTTGGACTACATTCAAAAGATTTGCAAGCATGGGTCACACTCCTATGTGTTAGTTTTTAGTGATAAGATTAGCAGTATAGAACAGAAAATCAGAATGCAAAGTAAATCATACACATAATGCACATGTACCCTGGGAAAAACTCTCTCTTGGAGGAAAAACCCAGCAACCAAAGATCTTAGATCTGATTAGATTAGATATAGCAGCAGATTACAATACTGCCCTTCTAGGGCATACACAGAACTTATCTGAATCACAGTTCAGGTTAGATTAGAACAATTGCCCAGATTGTTGATTGCAGATCATGTAAGGGAGTTCGCTTGCCCTAGAACAGATGTAGCACAGCCTGAAGTTCGTTCAGCAGTGTTGGAGCAGGTTCGGCAGCCTTGGGGCAGGCTCGACAGACCTAGGAGCAGGTTTGATAGACCTAGGAGCAGGTTCGGCAGACCTAGGAAGATGTTCGCCCAGCTAGAAGACAATTTCGCTGACTTCAGAATGTAGTTCGCTGATCTTTTGGAGCAGAACAGATCACATTAAGGCAGATGATATTCGCTTATGTTATGTCACTTGTGACCTCAAGTCACTTCCTTCATATACATGCCCTTAACCCTTATGCCTAGGTCGGCTTTGATGCCAAATTACAAATTCACAAGTTACATTATAGGGTCACTGTCAGACCAATATCACAAGCTACATCGGGTAGGACCTAACCAATAACACTTTACAAGTTACATATATGATAGGTCTTGCCCCATAACAATTACATAATACATAAGTTGAACGCCCAAATAGGGCCTGCCCTATTATTATAAGTTACAATGGGGCCCAACCCAATTACATGAATAACTTAAACTAGAATCGGATTCTAGCTACATATTTCAACACTCCCTCTTACCTAGAGAGGATTGTATGAAAATTGAGTCACATCATGACCATGCTCCATCATGCACTTCTACAGAGGATGGATCCAAAAACTTTCATTATGCACACCTGCAAGAAATGAATACACAAATATATATATAAATACACATCATGAACTTCTTTCATGATATCCATCATGCACATCCGCAGAGGATGGATATGAGATACAACCATAGATATGCATCATACACATCCGTAGAGGATGGATTCAAAGAATACGGTCATGGATTCCTTCCATGATATCCATCATGCACACTTGCAGAGGATGGATCCACCTTGCATTGCCCGCAGAGGGTGGAAAAGGTCTTACACCTCAAAGAAACTACCACCTTGCACTCTGCAGAGGGTGGAACGAGGGCTCTAACCTCAGACTTTTCCCAGAGAAGAATGCAATACCACCATGCCTACTTGCAGAGGGTGGAACGAGGGCTTTCACCTCAACCTTCTCTCGAAAGATTGCCTTATCCAAGGGCTTTCACTTCAATCTTCTCTCGAAAGATTGCCTTAACCAAGGATATGGCTTCCTCTGAAACTGAAACAACAAACAAGCTCCCTCTGAAGCTGAAAACAACAAGCTCCCTTTGAAGCTGAACCTAATCGTAGTATCATCAGCTAAGCTATGTCTCTTAGTCTTCAGCTTGTGATGCTTCCTCACAGGATGTCTCAAGACCTTCCTCTCTTGAATACAATCATCATCTTTATGCTCCTCAGTTCGTCCTGAAAGCATTTACGAGAGGTTACTAATAGTTCAAGACTATCATACATGATTCACTATCCAATGAATTAATAACATCATGAAAAATTCAAAAAATACGTATCTCTTATAAGTTAGTCCTCAACATTCTTTCCTAATTTCGCTTAGTAATGAAATTACCATCCACTTAGGTCATAATGAAGCATCTAATGATGACTGCGTGGCCTTCGGGCCTCGCCATCACTTATCATTGTTGAGATATGGACCAGCTTGGACTCGAACCTAGGACCTTCCATACGCTGTTGGAGTGCTCTACCACTGAGCTACTAGCCCCTCTTGGACCAGTCCATCGTCGGTTCGGGTGTGACTTATTTCCAACACCAACACCCCCCCTTAAGCCACACCTCTCGTGTGCTTGGGGCTCCTAGCTTGGACCTGGCTCTGATACCATGTTGAGACATGGACCAGCTAGGACTCGAACCTAGGACCTTCCATACGCTGCTGGAGTGCTCTACCACTGAGCTACTGGTCCCTCTTGGACCAGTCCATCCTCGGTTCGGGTGTGGCTTATTTCCAACACCAACAATCATCAATCTTCAACTCAGTGACGACATGTAGGAGTTGGATCACTCAAAGCTGTCAACACAATAGACTGAAATAATAAAAGTAACCTTGATACTAATTTGCAGCATTGTCAACTTGCACAAACCAAGTATCATGCCAATGTTGGGAAATGCTGTACCAAATTATAGCTTACCAAAACACTCAGTAAATTATTGAATAAGGACATATCGACTTGGTAAGAGTTATCTTATGAAAGAGCAGATCTGTTAACTCAATCTGGCCAAACAGCTAGGTCAGCCAATAACAAACTTAATTAAATTCAATGAAACATCAGATGTTCACCTTGCAAATGACTGGAAACTACATGTAAACTCAAGGAGCCATATAAACATTTATGATTAAAGGCAGCGATTCTCACCATGTTCACCCGTGCTTAACTACTAACTATTATGGCCTACGAGAATAGTAGGGCCCCTTCAATTTTCCTCCTTTCTGATCTGTTTCCAAACTTGTAGGAAGTAATGACATAATCAGCATAAAGGTATGGCCAACATGAGGGTACGACCAGCTACAGGAGAACTGAACCACCAGTCATTAAGCCTCTCAAACACCTCCAAAAACTTCCGATATACTTCACGAATCTGTTAATCTGATTATGCTAATATGAACCTGGCTCTGATACCATGTTAGTTTTTAGTGATCAGGTTAGCAGTATAGAACAGAAAATCAGAATGCAAAGTAAATCATACACATAACACACATGTACCCTGGGAAAAACTCCCTGTTGGAGGAAAAACCCAGCAACCAAAGATCTCAGATCTGATTAGATTAGATATAGCAGCAGATTACAATACTGCCCTTCTAGGGCATACGAAGAACTATTCTAAATCACAGTTCAGGTCAGATTAGAACAATCACCCAGATTGTTCATTGCAGATCATGTGAGGGAGTTCGCTTGCCCTAGAACAGATGTAGCACAACCTGAAGTAAGTTCGGCAGCGTTGGAGTAGGTTCGGCAGCCTTGGGGTAGGCTCGACAGACCTACGAGCAGGTTCGACAGACCTAGGAGCAGGTCGGCAGACCTAGGAAGATGTTCGCCCAGCTAGAAGACAATTTCGCTGACTTCAGAATGTAGTTCGCTGATCTTTTGGAGTAGAACAGATCACATTAAGGCAGATGATATTTGCTTATGTTATGTCACTTGTGACCTCAAGTCACTTCCTTTCTATACATGCCCTTAACCCTTATGCCTAGGTCGGCTTTGGCGCCAAATTACAAATTCACAAGTTACATTATAGGGTCAGACCCATTTATAACCACAAGTTACATTCGCCATTATAGGGTCAGACCAATATCACAAGTTACATCGGTTAGAACCTGACCAATAACACTTTACAAGTTACATATATGATAGGTCTTGCCCCATAACAATTACATAATACATAAGTTGAATGCCCAAATAGGGCCTGCCCTATTATTATAAGTTACAATGGGGCCCAGCCCAATTACATGAATAACTTAAACTAGAATCCGATTCTAGCTACATATTTCAACACTATGTACACCATAATGCTAGTTGTTTTGGTAGCTTTCTTGCGGTTGGGAGATTTGAGTCTAATGTATGCCAGAATTCTAGAGTTATGGGTTGTTTTATGGCTGTGGGAGGGAAGATGACCTTCGTTACAGTATTTTGTTTACTCCCCATCACCTTCACACCACAAGCCCTTGCACTAGATTTAAAGTTTTGGAATTCCCTATTTAGGGTATTATATCTTGATGCATCTGATCCTCCTTACTGATGCTGGATCAGGGGCTTGCGCTTTTTAGTGAAAAACTTAAATAAATAATAACCATAGTTACCTTTAGAGGCGGGGCTATGCATAATGCTATAGGGATGGGGATGCCATTCAAAGTAGGTTATGTGAGTAAATGAATGTGGCTATATTATATATAAATGTACTCACAAGTAAGGATGGGGACATGTTGAATCTTCCTATAATGGAGTTGCTTGGTAACATAATAATAGTGTGTATTGCTATTTATTGAGTCTATACTATATCCCAAAGGTGTTATGAGTGTTTTGATCAATTTGGTCAAGTGACACTAATAAATATGGGACAATGGATGATCTGTCAATCATCGCATTATCTTTCTTGTGTAGTAGTGTTGTCAAAGTCTACTTTTTGATAGCAATATTTATAATATCTAAACTTTCATTTTGATAGGTCAAAGTGGTCTCGGGCATTGTTGTCTTACAGAATTTGTCTGTCTGAGAGGCCAACTTCGTCAACAAATCACCTTGGAATTAAATAATTCATTCGAAGCAAACTTCTCTCCACATAATGTTGTTCCACTGAGTTTAAAACCTAGGCTATTTTATGTAATGTCCCCATTTTGAAATAGGATTTAATATAATTCAATTAAGTTTCATGAATGGTCAAAAGGCATGAAATGAAGAGTTGCTACTCCAACCCATTTTTAAAATATAAAAAGGAGATCAAATTGCAATGTTCTCTTTGGGGATATTCCTAAAGTTTGCCCAAAAACCATGATTCCAACTAAAAATAAGAAATGTAACACATATAAGAGTATAGATTTACCAATGGAAATGCCCTTTTAATAAGATAAATCCTGGTTTAGGTCCTGCATGCAATATTAATCTCTTGGAAATTGACATTAAATCATAAGCCAAGATAACATCTATTTTTGACGAATCATCAGTATACATCATGAAATCATATAAACATTCTCATATCAAAATCTAATAAGACAATAGCCATTCCAATGTGAATTCCCATAATAATCTCATTAGGAATTTGTTGAAACATTTGCAAACCGCAGTCTCAAGGTTGGTCGCCCTTGTACTGCAAGAGCACGGAAGGTGGGTCGCCCTTCCATCCCTCAGTGCACCTTGGAGGCTTGTCGTACTCCTCAATCAAGCCCAAGGGCATGGAATGCCGGTCTTCCATTTTATCTTAGGGTGGCGTACTTGATAAGAGCATGAAGGCCAATCTTGTTTCACCTCTCGTGAGCTCGGAAGGCTGACCGTCCTTCCTATTTGCAATCCATATCTCCAAATTCAAAATAGATTATTAAATGAATCCCTTATCACATATAATGAAGAGAAGCATGTAGATTACTCACAAAGATCATTAATTTCTGCAAATATTACTGTGGCATGAACACACATATATACATGCCTGTAATTTAACTTTATTCACAGAATTTATCTTTAATCTAATTGCTGTTGTATGCCTGTAATTTAACTTTATTCACAGAATTTATCTTTAATCTAATTGCTGTTGTATGCCTGTAATTTAACTTTATTCACAGAATTTATCTTTAATCTAATTGCTGCTGTTGTATATTTACTCTCCTCTTCATTCAGATATGACTTCTTATTTTCTTAACTGTTTGTTCTTCATCATTTGATGCCCCTTCAATTGAGGCTTCTTCTCCTCAAATACCCCCTCCTCAAGAACAAAAGGGTCACACGGTCCACACCTCTTAGTTGTTGAAGAGATACCCCTCTCAATTGCAACTGCTGCCTTTTCAACTACACCCACTGCCCCTTCTGTAATGCTGTTTGTTAAAGATGCTATTGGCGGCCAATTAATAACCTTTGATTAATCCAGTCGGCCTTCTTTAAATGTTTCTTATGTAGCCACTGATATCCCCTTGGTTGGGCCTTGATTGAAATAATCGTTGCTATTATCATTTTTTATTTCTTTTATTTTGGCTGGCCCTATTTATTCAGTCGCCTAGGAATTATTATTTATTAGTGCAGATTATGATCTGTTCTTAGTTTGGCGGGAGCATCACACAAATCATTTTGAGAGGCATCAATGTAGATCATAACAATCTAGAGCCCAGATTCAGAATGCCATGCAGCCATAAAGAAATTCAAGAGATTTGGAAAATAATTTATTATTCTCAAAAGGCAGCAATGAAGAGTGGTGACTCAATTCTTGTGAAAGGTGGTGACTTTTTCACCAATAAAATATAAAGGACAGACCATTTCAAGGATTCAATCATCACTTTATCGATTCAGCATTCATTCAAATATCATTCACCAACATATCAATTCAGTATTCATTCAATCATCATTCACTGATATATCAAACACGTATACATTCAATCAGCACTCACCAACACATTAAATAAGCAATCATTAAAACTCGTGAATCCATCAAAGTAAATCATCCAATCATCCATCAATCATCAATTGGCAATAAAAGAATCTAAGTAAACAAACCAGCAAGCAAACAACTAATCAATTAAACAAACATCCATCATTTTTTTTATATATTAAATATAGAGAATAAACTTTTACAAAAAGAGCAGTAGCGAGAAACTTTTGAGGACCAAGCCTCAACAACTTCAAACCTGACCTAAGAAAGACCACTTAGTGAGTACTAACAGCCATGCCTGTGTACATATTGAACATACTATGTATTTTAGTCTTATACAAAATTTGCATATACATCTTCATATACATAAGACAACGAACAGCCACAAATAGATATAGACAAAAAACTACAAAAAGTAGGTCAAATCATAGGCTCAAGGCTCCTAAGAGTGCTCATGGCAAGGTTCCATCCAAGCAGTCCATCCTAGCGGGCCTAGTAGGGTTCCTGGCTTGCCAAACCTCGGCTTTGAGCTTCTCTAAAGCAGCAGCAAAAGCTGTTTGATCCGCTCCAATCCGTTTCCATTCAAATCCGTTCTCCAACTCGTATATGAACATGGTGGCATGATTGTCTTGGAGGAACCGCCTGAACTTATTCTTCTCAATCCTCATTATAACAGAGACCTGCACAGCAATAAAATAGATGACGAGTCCACGAAATGACTCAGTAAGGATCCTTGTTTTACCTTGGAATTTGTCTTCATTTCTAATTTTCCAAATGTACCATAAAATTTCAGTAGAAAGAATGTGCCAAAATAAGTTAGAATCTTTTCTTAATCCATGAATGCAACCAGTAAGAATTTCCATGATTGTAATCTGATTACGAATCGTAAAACCAAACAATAACCATATCTCTTTAGCAATAGTACATTCGAAAAAGATGTGCCTAACAGATTCAAGCACTCTACAAATGTTGCATATGTCACTGTTGGAATGATCTTTTCTGAAAGGGAGCTTGTTGATAAGCAACATCCACCTAAAACATTTTTTCTTAGGTGAAATAAGACTGTTCCATAGATTAGTGAAAATAGTCTGCCACTGTTTTAAAGAAAAATCTGCATACCACAGTGCATTAGTATGATTGATAATATATTCATCATAAGAAAGAGTATTATAGACAATGATAGATTTCACATTAGATATACAAATATCATTATTCCATTTAAATGAAGTAAACCTGTTAACATCCACATTGCATGGTTTAGGTAACTGAAGAGCAACGCAAGCTTTGTTAACCATATTATAAGTTCTTCTTTGAGAAGAAGGAAGATCATATTTAGAGCTAAGAGCTTCCCAACTCATAAGTTTATCATTATCCATAATATCATTAAAACAACAGATACCTTTATTCGCCCAAGCCTTGGTCGAGCAGCCTTGTGTAAGTGCAAGCGGTTTGGAGGAGTGAAACAAATTCCACCATATAGATCTCTCCCCATGAATGAGGTCATTGCTGCTGGCCCTATTATTGGTGATGAATTGCCTAACAATTTTCCAGGCCCTCCATATAGACTTAAATACACACGAACCCTGCACTGAGACTGAGAACCCCCTAGCAACCAGGTCACAAAAGGGTAAAGACTTCCAAGATTTCACCCCCTTAGGAACAGCCCTCTTAATATTGTTCCTAACCAATATTTTCCATGGTTCATTGCCTTCAAGAGCCTGAAAGATCCATTCAGCAGCCAGTGAAATCCCTTGGAGTTTCAGATCCTTCAGCCCAAGTACTCCCATCTTTTTCTCAAAATGACACCAGGCCCATTTAATTGAATGTTTCTTGTTATTGCCTTTGCCATCAGACCACAAAAATTTCCTAATAACCGTCTGGATCTCAAAGATCTGATAATTGCAAAACATCTAGACAGATGAATAGCAGATGCTATATGATGAAAGTATCTTCTGGCACACTTGCACTTTCCCGGCTAGCAATAAATATCTGTTGTTCCATTTATGTAGCTTCTTGTCAATTTTATTTCTTACCCACATCCTCATGTCTTTTAAAGAAGGGGAAATAGAGAAGGGGATCCCTAAATATCTGACAATTTTATTGGGACCCCCCCACTGAAATCCAAATTGCTGAAGCCAGTCCGGCGGGTCCTCTCTCCACCCAAGCAAGATGGACTTAGGCTGAGAAATTTTGGCCCTTGAAATCTCCTCTAGAAACTTGATCTTTCTAACCAAGGCCTCCATATTTTGTTTAGTGAGTTCAATAAATATTGCAGTGTCATCTGCAAATTGTATATTAACCAAATCAGATCCATCAGGAAGCACAACACCTTTAACCCTAGGGGATATAGTGCAATCTCTCAAAATGTAGAACAACGCATCAGAGACAATAACAAATAAGGTTGGGGCGAGGGGGCAACCCTACCTGATGTCCCAAGTTTAATGACTTGAGTGAGAGAGCCATTTACCTCAACCTGCGCAGAGGCATCCTTGAGCAAAACCCTCACATAACAACAAAACTTATTAGGGAACCCAAAAGCTTCTAACATTATCAAGACAAACTCCCACTCCACTCTATCATAGGCTTTCTCGAAGTCTAGAAGGAACATAGCAGTATTCTGCCTAGAAACAATAGCCCTCTCCATCGCTTCCCAACTGGTAATCAGATTTTCCAAAATGTACCTTCCCTTAATGAACCCAGTTTGCGTAGGGCAGATGAATTTAGGTAACACACCTTCAAGTCTTAGAGCAAGGGCTTTGGCTAGAATTTTATATGACACATTGAGGAGTGTAATGGGTCTCCAGTTTTTAATAAGCGTTTTATCCCCCTCTTTAGGAAGGGCAATGGCTACGCAACGGACAAAATGGCCCGCCCCATGCCATGCCTTCTCCATGCCCCTCATGCTTGATGCCAATCACCATGCCCTATGGGCAATGGCTACGCAGGGGACAAAATGGCCCACCCCATGCCATGCCTTCTCCATGCCCCTCATGCCTGATGCCAATCACCATGCCCTATGCAGCTATAATCGTCCAATCAAACCGTACACATCCTGCCAAGTTGATCCGTGCTGACAAGTTGATCGTGGTGGATCTGTCTGTTATATCTGCCATCTTAATTTGTTTTTTCTATTTATTATGTTTTTATTTTTTGAAAGTTACAATGACAAAAATAATAAATGTGATAAATTAATAATAAATTATATATTTAAAATTTTCATAAAAATTATATTATAATAAATGTATGATATATATTATATATAAATTTTAATAATATTATTTTTTTAACTTTTTAAATATATATAAGAATAATAGTTTATTTTATATAAAGATGTTTATTTTTTAAATTAAAATAATTAAGTCATTTTAACATTTTAAAATAATTAAGTCATTTTAACATAAGAAGTAACTAAATGATTTTAACATAGAAATATCTAAGTCATTTATATATTAGAAAAGGGAATTGAGGTTTACATTTTTTTTTAATTTGATCTAATCAAATATTTTTTTGTGAGTTTTAAAGGTACAAAGTGAGGAAATTTTATATTCACTTGGTTATTTCTCATGTTAAGTAATTTTTTATTTTCTATTTTAAGGAATTTTTATTTTCTATGTTAAGTAATTTTTATTTTCTATGTTAAAACTACTTTACTTATTCTTAGGTTAAAATCATATAGTTATTTAAACAAAAAATATTATCAAAATAAATATATTGATTTTAACCTAAGAATAATTAAGTTGTTTTAACATAGAAAATAAAAATTACTTAACATAGAAAATAAAAATTACTTAACATAGAAAATAAAAAATTACTTAACATGAGAAATAACCAAGTGAATATAAAATTTCCTCACTTTGCATCTTTAAAACTCACAAAAAAAAATTGATTAGATCAAATTAAAAAAAATTGTAAAACTCAATTCCCTTTTCCAATATATAAATCATTTAGTTATTTCTTATATTAAAATGACTTAATTATTTTAATTTAAAAAGAAAACATTTTTATATAAAATAAACTATAATTCTTATATATATTTAAAAAGTTAAAAAAATATTATTATTAAAATTTATATATAATACATATCTTACATTTGTTATAATATAAATATTATTAAAAAGATTTGAATATATAATTTATTAATAATTTATAACATTTATTATTTTACTCATTGTAACTTTCAAAAAAAATAAAAACATAATAAATAGAAAAAACAAATTAAGATGGCAGATATAACAGACAAATCCACCACGATCAACTTGTCAGCACGGATCAACTTGGCAGAACATGTACGGTTTGATTGGACGATTATAGCTGCATAGGGCATGGTGATTGGCATCAGGCATGAGGGGCATGGAGAAGGCATGGCATGGGGCGGGCCATTTTGTCCGCTGCATAGCCATTGCCTTTAGGAAGCAGTTTGATAATTCCTTTGTTAATGTTTTCACCTAAGGAACCTTTTTCAAGAGCTTCACTATATATCTCAAAAAGATCTTGACTAATCCATTCCTCATTAGCTTTATAGAATTCGGCATTCTATGAAGCTAATGAGGAATGGATCAAATCAATTATACAAACATCCATCATTCAAATACCAACTATTCAAATATCAACCATTCTAGGATCAAATCATTTAAGTATCAATCATCCAAGACATCAATTTGGAATAGAAATTGAGAGCAGCAATTAATTATATTAAAAAAAAAATTAGTGGTAGCCATGTAAGAATAACTTATAATATTATCAAGAGGTATTTGATCAGAAAGAATCTAGCAAATTCCTTGAGAAATCATGTCTCGAATATATGTATTATGAAGTGCCTGGCAAATAAGAAGGATGGGCAGCCTTCTGTGTTCATGAGAGATGAAGGACAACCCACCTTTCATGCTCTTATCAAGTCAAACCGGAGGTGGAATGGATGGTCAAGCCTTCCATGCTCATGGGCTTGATCAAGGACTGTCAGCCTCCAAGGTGGACCAAGGGATGGAAGGGCGACCAACCTTCCATCCTCTTGGCAAGTCAAGGACAGCTAGCCTTGAGAATTGCTGGTTTGCAAGCATTTCGAAGAAATTCATGATATGATAGGCTGCAAGGAATTTTGTATTGATTCAAATATTAATGATGCTATGATTTATTGATCTTAATGTTATGATGCTTTGATGTATGGATTTGAATATTATCACAATTTCTTGTTACTTGATATTAATAATCAGTTTTAGTGATTAATGTTGTTTGCATGCCTAAAATCAGGATTATACATTACATCTAACTGTCTCTTCTTATTGCTAGAACACAGTAATAGGAATTGTCCTGAATTTTTATAGAAAGCATCTTATTAATTTTCTAAAAACATGTCTCATCTTCTCCAATTTTTCTAACCAGTTGTGATTTAGGTGAATCAATTGCAGTTATTTATTTTTGTAACATTAACGTATAGTTCAATTTAGGATTCAGGGGCTTTCAATTTTATACATTGTTTTGTTTGGTACTTTTGTTGTGCGTCTGACTCCCTAGTTGTTATTTGATCAGTTGTTGGTCATTTGTTAAGAGATTGCGGAATCTAATTGTCATACCTGTGCTGTGTATGATCATAGAGGAATCCTATTTTTTTGTTCTTTTGCTGGGACAGATTTATCAAACATTTAAAATATGTTGCCTATGAAAGGTTTGATCAGATGGGGGAACACATTTTATAAGAAATGAATCCCAGATATTAGCCATCATCTTCTTTGGTTTGGCATCTTGTATGTCACAGAACTCGGTTAGATTAGATTGTACATATATGGAGTTTCATTAAAAAGTGGAAATGATTTGAAGTTTCAATGTTGTGGTCAGATGTTTTTTTGAATATGTTATCAAAGGTGCAGTACTCTTCCTTGCCACCAGATGCTTCTCTCTGAACATGACCTAGCTCTCTAGGAAAATGAACAGAATTCACTTGCTTCCAAGTTAGTGCAGGTATTTAAATCAATTATGAAATTGGCATCAAAACTATCTATGAAATTTTATTCATCCGATCGAGAGGCATTTGAGACAGCATTTAATCAACTTTTTAGTGTTTTTTTTATGTTTACCTGAAATTTTGCCGAGTGTTGAGATAAGAGAGAACTTTTTTTTTTGATTGGTGAATGCTTTTGACTGAAGTTATGAACCAGTGAGGCCACATTTTTGAGGGACCTCATCCTCAGAGATGTTCGGCATTACCACCCTTATTTCTCCTCTGCCATCTTAATTCTTTTACTCTTCTCCTACTCTCCTCATCGCTCTGTTACCCTTATCTCTCCCTGCTGGCCTCTCTGTACTTCTCTAACCTTATCTCTCCATGCTTGCACGCCTTTTTATCACTCCTTGCGATCTCCTTTATCACTTCACATCTCCTTATCTCTCTGTCACACTGGGCTCTCCTCCTTCGGTCTACTCCCTCCGACTGCCTCCATCCTCTGCCCACGTCAGCCTGCACATCCAACGCATTAACACCTCACTTTGTCTTTTTATTACTTGCTTCTTTTCTGCATGGATACTCTGTCCTCCATCATCACCGTTCAAACCGACCTCGGGTGGGAGTCGAACTGATGACCCAGTACCAACACTGGGTGTACAATAACCGGTGCACTGCAAGGTCAACCCTTAGATAAGAGATAACTTTTACTCCTAATTTTCTTTACTTTTGCCTGAGCTCAAGTCATTTTAACTATTTATGCCATAGTGCTGTGTGGTACATGAGGAGGGACCTTGTAAGATAGCAACCGCTTTTATGATCCACTTTTTCATATTTGGTATTTTTTGGCTGTAGAATTAGCTACTTACACAAAAATTGGAATTTCGACAATGGTGTTGTCTTATCTATAGTTTTGGATTTGTGTAGATCATTAAATCTTGATAAATTATACGGGCTTAAGTGCATTAGTAACACCTAATTTGAGTAGCAACACCTTTTGCAATCTCAGAAGTTGGTTTATAACCTGGTCATTCTGCTGTGTACTTTATTGAATATTTTTTCACTATTGGGTGGCTGTTAAAACAATTATTAAAGCACATGATATATTTCCAAATGGACGAGCATGCAATACTTTCTGAGGAGCCAGTGTCCTAATAAGTTCCTACTGTCTTCTCCTTACTACAGTTAGCAGATAGTGGAGGAGGTGGTGACATTGGAAAGAAGAATAGTCATGGTGGTGGTGATGGGGGTGATGATGGGGGTGATGATGATGACTACTTTGGTGACTTTGATGAAGGGGATGAAGGAGATGAAGGCGGCTGGTTTAGGAGAAGGACTGTTTTCCAAGAGGTTAGCAATGATTGTAAAATTTGGCAGATGATTGACGCAGAAATTCAATTTGTCTGTTGTGGATGAGAATTAAAATCTTTAGTCCCTACTTTTACAGGTTTTTGATAGAACAATTATTGAGGCTGTCTTGCGGGAGTGGCATAGGACCATGAGTGATCTACCTGCTGGACTTCTTCAAGCTTGTGAAATGGTGATCGATGCATAACAATTACACCTTCCTATCAGCACTGGTAGATTTAAGTGTTACTCAGATTTCTTTGCACGTGTACTTACATGGTTGACTGCCATGCAGGGATTAGTAAGCACAGCTCAGGTGGTTAGGTATTTGTCAATAAATGCAAGACCAACTGTATCAAGGTTTATCTCACGAGCAACACCCCAGACAATTTCAAGGGCATTCGTAGGACGGTAATTTGATGAATGATTAACATGTACCTTATTTTATTTCTTTAAAGTGTGATTAAATGTTTCTAAGTCAGAGCCTGACCTGGTCTTCTGAAAATACTTTCATGGTGTGATTATGAAATAAACTGGTATCAGAAATTGTCTTGGTAGTCTCATGTTCGAAAGTCATATAGTTGTTCTTTATGCACTTTCTATTTTTTATCACAAAATTCTGAGGTAGGTTGTTTCTAATGCAGGATGATTGCAGATCCAGCTTTTCTCCCTAAAATGTTATTGGAGCAAGTCACGACTATTTGCTCTACTACTTGGTGGGAATTGAGACATCGAAAAGAAAGGCAAGTGAGTTTGTTTGATAGTCGATCAGATGTAATTATTGCACAAAATTAAATTGGTAGATGTCTGATATATTTTAAATATTTTATATTTCAGGATAAAACACGAATGGGACTTGGCCCTGATAAATGTGCTGACAGCCTCAGTATGTAATGCAGCTATAGTTTGGACCCTTGCTCCATGCCGATCATATGGAACTACTTTTCGATTTAATCTACAGAACACTTTGCAGAAGCTTCCTAATAATATCTTTGAAAGAAACTATCCTCTTCGGGAATTTGATTTGCAGAAAAGGATACATTGTTTCTTTTATAAGGCTGCAGAGTTATGCATGGTCGGCATGGCTGCTGGAGCTGCTAATGGTGCCCTGTCAAATCTGTGTGCTTCACAAAAGGAGGGGAGGTACAATTTCTTACATTACTTATTGCTTTTTACCCTTTCTTTGATTGCAAGAGTTTTGGGATTTCTTGGAACTTATCATCTTTTTTTTACTGCAGAACATCGGTTCTCATACCATCTGTTAGCACGAGTTCTCTTGGTTATGGAGCTTTTTTGGGATTATCTGGGAACTTGAGATACCAATTACTGAATGGGATGGAGCGAGTGATTCATGACCGATTTGATGTTATTGGAGCAGTAATATGTTTTAGCAGTGCTTTGAGGTATGTTTACTATTTCTGTTATTTGCCTTCCATTGCATCATTTCATGTTGCTAGTCTTTTTTGTCTTACGTTTCTATTCAAGCCTCTTGCAAATTTACAGAAGAGGTTAAAGGAAGCTTCAATCTCTTGGAGGTACAGTAGTGTGTCATGACTCACAACCATTATCTAACAAAGTCTAAAAACACAGTATAAGCAAAATTTCTAAGGAATATCTAGTTTGTTGCTTGGACATTCTAGGAAACTGAATGCTCATAGACTGAGGCTATTGTACTATGTCTGGCAAACTTTCCTTGTGCTGCTGAATTTAATATTTAGTATGGTGTGGCCATATTTCTCTTATTGCCACACTATCAAGAAGCTGAAATACGAAATATGACTGAATAGAGTTATGATTATGAAGTGACAGATATAGTAAGCTTTGAAAGGCTTATATTTTTTTTGGGGTGGACTATTGCAATTCTCACACATCATTGATCACTAGCATGAAATGTGAAATTCCAATAAGATGACAAGATACACAATACGAATAATGTGCATATGTCCCAGTTTGTTGGCTGTTGTTAAAGTAGCAGTTCCTTACCAAAATCCTTTTATGTTTCTAGTTTATGCCAATTCCAATTTTGTTGGTGAAATACTTAATTTCTGTGAACATATGAAGTACCTTTCACAACAAATATTACAGTGACATGAGTGTAAAGATCTATAATGTTTTTCAATTGATATATGCATACTTTGACAACTTAGTTCCTTGACCATGCAGACATTGTAGAAGTGATCATTTGAATGCACCTGTATCAGACTTATGAATCTGTTCAGAGTTCTGTATGTTCATAGTACTAGGCTAGGTTGCCGGGTATGTCCTTCTGAGGTCTTGGTCCCTTATTGAATGGCTACATGTACAGTTCGCCAGGGTCCCACCCAGGTGCCTTGGATCAACCCAAGGGAACCCAAAGGACTCTCCAGCCATAAAATAAAATAAAAATCGTTTTTTTAAAACATAATTTATAAGCAATAATATGCCAAACACCTAATCTTGCCATTAAGTGATAAAATTGTGAAAATGGTGTGGCTGTGGGCCATGAAGGTTTCTGTGAGTATAGAGGCCTTAATTTGGTCTTGGTGTGGGAGCTTCTCTCCTTGATCCTGTGCTGTCCCTTGACCCCACTGGGGGTGTTGCTCCTAGATAGACCCCCATGAGAGGCAGCACCCCTATGGGGGCATTGCCCCCGAACCCCCATGAGGTGTGCTGCCCCTCCACTCCATTAGCGTCTCCACTCCAGCCACACTAGTTATTGGGATGTCTTGTTACATAAGAAACTTGGTTACAATGAGGGGGTTTGGGAGTGGAGACCAAAATCAACAACTTAAACAATTATCTTAACGAGTATCATAATATCTTTGATCAATGATGAAGTATCATGATTCACACTATCAAAGATTCAAATGTCATCATCATAAAACATAATATTATATGATATATCAAATGTATTTGCAATTTTGTATATTTTTCATATTTTTTGCACACACACACACACTTATTGCACAGTTGTATTCAGCCATACCATAGCCAAAGAAAGAATCACTGTACCAACACACTAGAACCTCGTACCTGTAACCGCCCCTGTACCAAAACCTGCAACTTAGGTACTACGCAATGCCCATTAATATATGCATTGAAATTATTGGATTGGTTGGATGATTTAGAAATTATATTCGTTTAAATTATTGGATTGGCTGGATGATTTGGTATGTTTGCTTAAGACCCATTATTGCTGTGTTGTGCTGAAAAGCTGGATGTTGCTTGTGTGCTGATGGTTGTTCATATGCAGGATGCTTAATATACAACTTGGAGATGTTACCCGCCTTGTTTGGTTAGGTCTTGATGTAGATCCTCTGTTTGAGGCAGGATACACATCAAAAGACTACAATAGACCAACTCAGAAGGCTTTATCTAATTGGTTTATTGCACAGAAAAATATACTCTCTGGCCTTTTTGGAGGTAAACAAGAGAGTATGGAAAATGTTCAAGATACAAGCACACCTTCTAGAGTACCCAGGAGAAGAATTGTAAAAAGGAAAGTCACAGCCAGATCCTGAGATGGTTTCAGAGAATTCTTGGTGATTTGTCCTTCGGGTAATTCATTTAAATCATCTTCAGAGCATTGTAACCTCTGTTCTTTTTGCCGAGTATAAACATTTTTGATATTTCAGATAAATATATTGAATGAAATTATACACTTGACCAATTGATTTTTGAACACAAATTTGTAGGCATTCAGCCTGACTTAATGAAGCCCTTGGAATGGAGTGTATTTGCAAGGATTCTTTTACATACAGGAAAAAGTTTTAGCTGTTTTCATGGAGAAGAATCCATATTGCTTGACAGGGAAGCAAAGCTGTGCCTCTTGAGCATGTTGCAAACTAATAACAAATCTGTTGTATGTCTCTCTGTCATGTATCAGTATAATGGGAGATGTGGTTGGCTTAAATTGCATTATCATTGATTTATATGTGATTTAATGTTTTAATATACTTTTGGTTTCAAAATCTTTTGTGTAGTTCATATATATTGAGTTGGAGATAAAATTTCTCTAATTTTCATGGGCATGTTGTGTTTTGAATTATGTAATATCACTTTGTGTAAAAGTTCAGGGAGGATGGAGTTTGAATTTCTAAGCTGGTGAAAACAATCATCGTTTTGTTGGCAAATTACTATTGACAAAGTAATATCAAATTAATCAAAGCTGTTGAGATGCAAATTTGAATTTGTAGCATTGTAAAAGCCTGATGTTCCCAGCTACTCGTACTAATTTAAATTTTTATTAGTATTGGTTCAAGTTGTAAATCCTATCAAGAGTTGTAAATAATAAGAACAGCAAAAATGAGGATAGCAGCGTTAGCTGTAATAAGAATAAACCTGTGGACAATTTTCCTGTGGTCACCAGATGCACTCACCCTTTTAATAACCACCGGAATAGTTAATAGAGTAAACCTTAATGCAAGTATTTTGGGTCGTTGACAAAAGATTTGGAACTTTGGAATACATTTTGTCAGATGAACTAACGAGTGAGTGTATGTACTAAACATTCTGATTTTAGAAGTTACCTCATAGTTTGATAAGCTATTTCAACACAACAGTGTAGGATTGATGTCTGATCTATAAAACTGGTTTGTGCCACAAATCTATATGGTGATAGGATGGTTGGGCTGATTTGACTATTGAAGTTTTGGATGGAAAGCCCACCTAGAGACTGTCCTATATCCATCAGGTGTTTGACGGGAATGAATGGGGACATCCAGCTTCGGCTGATTGCTCAAGCAGAAGTTTATAAAAAGTAGGCCTTTGTTTGCTTTTGCTTTTCAGAATTTGTTTATGTGTCCAAATTGAATATGTTTAATTGAATAAATTGTAATTTAGTTCTTTGGGACAAATCAGAGCCTCATAGTTTTCACAATTGATGTACTCAGGAGATAAATCAAACAGACAGAATGAGCAGATGATAGATCTGGGAAACATGAATGCTTTGGAGTGTTGTGGACACCTGGCGGTTGTGGTAAAAACAGGACATCATGTGTTGACTTTATTACATGATCGCAACCTGCACTTCAGGGTGACGTGAACAAACAAGGGCAGTTGTCATGCTCACACTGCAACATGCATCATGAACAGGGCAAAACAAAATTTCAACTGCACAAAGTAGAAGCCATGGATCTCCATCCTCTCGACTGTGAATTGACATTTTAAGCTTTCTGTCTCACTTGTCAACTCACTTTGAAACAAAACTATTGGTACTGTGCTTGTGTAAAATTTTCTAGTGTAATTGTGAAATTAGTTTCATCAAGTATAGGAGTGAAGTAAATTGTCCTAAATAAGTCTAAGAAAAAGATAGTATGAATTGTAGCCAAAGCTCATGGTGTTCTTGGAAGTTTATGAGAGAAATTGGCTAGTAAAGCTCATGGATTGTGGAGGTGAGGTGGTTTAAAGTCATTCGTTTGGCTTCTCATGTTGAGTTTCTCAAAGTTGAATGTGTTAATTCTCTGTTAGAGTGCCATTTTAGTCCGTTAGTTGCTCAGTTCCATTATGTGAAACTGTGCGTATCATTTCCAAAACTCCCAAGTAACTTTCACAATTCCCTAAACTTCTGTTCCATGGTTGTTGGTTTGTCTGGTGTGAGTTTTTTTGTTGATGATTGCCCTTGACTAGAGAGTAGCAGGGGAAGGTGGTGATCTTATTGCGATGTAATTAAAAACTATTAATGTGGTGGATCAAGAAGTGAGAAGCAACATGGTTTACCGAAGAAGAATACCTTAAGAAAAAGATGGTTCCCAAGAATACGATTTTAATAGTTGGAAGTGAATTTCCGAAGCACATTCAAATAAATGGGAAAGAAAAACAATGGTGACAAATAATGAAAAAAGTGTCAGTAATAATGGGAAAGAAATAGCTTGTGTACAAGGAAGGCAAAGAAAAAGCCCTTCAAATACTGGAAGGAGGAATGCCATGGTAATTAAAATCCTACAATCTAATCACCAATCAATGTGGACACAAGAACGTGGATTTATCCCAAGGAAGAAGAGAGAGAGATGAGGAAAAACTGAAATATTGGCTTTGACCAACTTGAAATAAATTTTAAATTGGGCTACGTTTTTGATTAAGGGAAACAGGGATTTTGAAGTGCCCAGACCTTTGTACAATCAGAAATATAAGCATAAAGCACAGCAAGACAACAAAGGCAACCAAGAGGAACAGTGATGAAACCACAAAAAACTAAACACTACTAACCCTTACTAGCTACCAACACAAACTCAGAGCGGTTTGAAGCCAAATCGTTCCAATAATTTTTGTTTAACCATATAGCAAGGATCTTTCTGTCCTAGATTTCTTTTTTTGGAACAACACATAAGACCACAAGTGGGTCCATCATCCAATCCCGAACGCTTAAGAGAAGTGTCCATTACCGCAGAAATTTCCCCTCCATTTTCTTCCTCTTATGCTTCATCAAAGGTGGTAATATAATCTTCAGCAGCAACAGGCATTTGTTACTTTTTCCTCCAAACAAACTGATTATTCTTGTTACTTGTGCAATTAGCAGTACCATGGCCTACTTCGCAGCAACAAAGGCAGATTATTGAAGAGTCTTCAAGCTCAGTTTGCTGCACCCAACCACCAAATTTTGAAGAGAAGTCAATCCTAGCAGGGATCTCCTTGTTTTTCTCTATAAGCACAAAATCTAGCCAACAACAAACATTTTTTTATTTTAGTGGCTGAATCAGTAGCTAAGTATTGTCCAAAAGAATTGGCAATAAGAAAAAAATCTTCCTCAACCTAATACTCAAATACCGATCCTGGTAATCTAAAGCAAATAAGGAACTTGATGGCGTCATCATGTAATGGAATAAAACTTGGAGACCAGCGTTCAAGACAAGCTATTTTGCCCCATAATTGAAGGACCTTGGATTGGAAAAAGAAAATAAGAAAAAGTTGTTCAACAAAGCAAAAACCTCAACTTGACCTCTTAAATTTCATTTGTGAAGCAACCATCTTTTGATAGCATCAATGTTGGGGCGATTACCATAGAATCTCCCAACCAATGAGTTCTTTAGCCAAGCAATTTGAATTTACCCCGCCACCTCAACCTGCAGAGAGACAATAGCATTTGAACTATGCTCACCAATAGGAACATTCTCCTTCTTAGAATCCCTAGGGTGAACACCCATACCAGCACACCCAATAGTCACACCGTTGAGAAAGCAGTTAGCATAGCTGCATTAGATTCAAAAGCATGCAAAGAAGAGAGGGGTATAATAGACCCGTACGCCACAACTAGAAGAGGGGGACGATACCATAGATGAACTTGAGCAAGATTGCTGGGTGAAATCATTTCCAGCCAAAGTTGCCACAAAGCAACCCCTCTTGCCAAGACTAACAGGGGGAGAAGCCACCGAACCCTGGTTACCCCGACAACAAACTCAAGCTGATCGTTAACGATTCCATCTATAGAGTTATAACCCCTTGTTAATGAAGAACAACTATTTTATTATTGCAAGTTAGAAATTTACTATCAATGCATTTGGTAGGAAATCATGCACATTCTTCAAATTTGACTATGTTAATGAATTGGACTATGTTAGTTAAGAGCAACTATTTTATTTTTGCTATCAATTTGACTATGTTAATGAATTGGACTATGTTAATTAAGAGCAACTATTTTATTTTTGCTATCAATGCATTCACTTGGTAGGAAAAGCTTGCAGAATCTTTTAAGTCTGAAGGAATTTGCTATAAATTTGGTAGGAAAAGTTTGAAGAAATTTGCTAATTCAAAATGTTTAATTCGTTATAAAAAGGATCGTGCAAGTAAATGACAATAACTAGACCAAGGTAGGGACACAATGTACAAGAGTCTACTCACGTTTGGAGAAAGATTGATTCGTTAAAACATGCCTCGATAAATTATCTTCAGACACATAAGAAGGCTTCATATTCGTAAAAACACCATGATGCCAACTTAGTTCTACCTCTAAATAGATGGTCAAGTTAAAGTGTTCAACACTTATATTGGTGTGATTCTTTGAGGAGTACAACATGAAGCACTTAGGACTTGGGATAAGAAGAGCATTTTTAAGAACTTGCTAAAGAAGGTAGTGCATTCTTCTACCAGAACATTTATTTTCAAAGTGTCTTTTGGAATAATCAAAAGAGACATATAAGAATAAACTATTTTGTATGTGAATGGGTAAAAAATTCATTCTTAAAATAAGAAGATATTTTTTTAACATGAAAATGACTCTCAAACAAAGTATAAAGAAATGCATGAACACTATAAAGATGAAAAAAATTCCAAGACAAAGGATAAGGTATTTCGTTACTCAAGAAAATAAATACTTAAAAGGCTATGCTCTGACATAATTTATGTATGGTTAATTTATGATTATTCAATAAGTAGGAATTAATGCATTGAAATTAGTCTCCTTTATAATTTTTTTTTTTTTTTTTAAAGTGTTGCACACTTGCAAATTCTAGAAATTATAATGTTTAAAATTTAACATAGACAAAAATCACAAATGTGATCAATATTTTTTTTTAAAATATAAAGGTGTTATTTGAGGATAATGGAAAAACTTTATGCATGAATTAACACCACATGCAACATCACATGATACCAAAGCACATATAAGGTGCCCATTGACAACATACAAGGGAATTGAGATAATATGACCCTAATATTAAATCTAGCATTTATATTAGGATTTGACAACATTAAGTGGGGAATAAAGTGCTTTGAAATTTAACATTGATATAGAAAAAAGGGCACACTAAAGTAAGGTCTCAAAGTGGAGTGTGTTGAAGTTTTAAAATAGGATATGACTTATAAACTTGAGTTGATGATTAATTCAAGGCTAGAAATGGTCCTAAAATGCTTAGGACAATGGGAAACTAAAGTAAGTGCTAAGGAGTGTGTGAAATTGGACTTATAATTAAAGGAGTACAATTTACGACACTACATTTAGCCTCCACTTTAGTGGGAGTATGAACTTATACTCATACTGAAGAGAAAGCATCTGGGAGCAAGACAAGCTAGGGATAGGACAACACTAAGTACTAAATGAAACAAAAGGTTCTAATTCAACTAGTTGAAGAGACGTCGATGTAAAAAATGTCTCAATCGCTAATATCATTCTCTACATGTTATTGCAAGAGCACAAGTGGACTTATAGAAGGAATAAGGACATACACCAATTGATGAGAGGAGATGACATGAATTCCATTGGTCAACAAGGTGTATTGCGTCATTCATGATAAGAAAGATTACAAAGAAAAAACTATATTTGCTAGATAATGTGAAGACTCACTGCAAAATGGGTAACACAACATGCACCATCACACATATTACCAAACAAAATCCTTTGTTTGCAAGGTAATCCAAAAATCGATTGCAAAATGAGTGCTACAATGTGCACCAACACAAAGATTACCAAACAATCCCTCTATTTGGAAGGCAATCCAAAAAATTGATTGCAAATGGGTGTTGCAGAGTGCACCAACCTAAACAACGAGGCCTCACATGTCCCCCCTTAAGATGTCAACATATTTTCATGCTGACATCTTAAGGAAGATAAAGATGAAGGATAAACACTTTCAACAAAGAGGAGATACCCTTAACAAAAATGCACATGTTTCAAACTAGGAAGAAAGATCCTTGTGAAGCATGTGATTCTTTAAGCAAGGATGAGATAGTTGTAAAAGAGCGATCATTGCAAAAAGTGTAAAGGGATCCTTTTCAAGGATACATGAATATCAAAGGGGGAGGAAGATATCTTTTGCCTAAAGATATCTACCTCCAAAATAGGGAGGAGATTTTTAATAAAAATGACATCTTCAAAACTTAGAAAGGGGAAGGAGATAAAAAATACACACCTTCCCTATTGCTAGGAAAGAGGATTCTTGGTGAAAGATTTAACACTTTCTACACCAAGGAGAGATCATTTATAAAAGACATACACTTTCAAGAAAGGAAGAGGTCCCAATCAAGGATACACTCCTCAAAGTAAGGATAAAATCCTCATGAAGAACAAATGATTATATGCAAGAAAGGATACCGTGTTATAAAAGAGAGAACTCAACAAGCGAAAGTGGATTCTTAGGAAAGAGGAAAAATTTAAAAACTATTATCGTCCCCTAGTGTAGAGATGAATAACTATGCTATTATGTTGCTACCCAAGTATGATTGCACATGACTTTGTACCACAAATGACAATGAGACCCCAAAAGGTAAGCTACCAATGTCACATAGTGAGGAGCAAAATGATAGGAACTTAAATGTTATTTAGAAGGGACAAGACAAGGGTGTAACTCATTGTCACTTGTCACTTGCATGATACTAGTTGCAACAAGTTGTTGAATTTTACACTCTAAATCATTAGTGGAATAGCCATGTATTTGATGATACACACAAAAAGAAGGATTGTCTTGATTTTTCTTCAATGTTTCAAAGGCAGAGTAATCAATTTTGCTTGAAGAAGGTCAAATTATATACTCTCTTGTTGTGATGAGAAGTTGGGTGAAGAATACATAGATGCATTAGATAATGGGGGAGGGTATGCCAACAAAGGAGGAGGTTGAAAAACTAAACCCTCTTTAGAAATTTAGATTTCTCATGAGCCTCAATTTTTTGTTGCACACATCCTAAACCATCTCCATTGTAACCATTCTTAGAAAGGATTTTGAAACCAGATCCATAATGTTTTTCCAAATCAAGTGTAGGAGTTTTAGTGGATATTAAAATGTTAGGAGAGGTCTCACTCTTAATTTCAATTAGGTTGAAGTCTAAAGAGCCCCACTTATCAGACATGTGTTGGAAGAAGAAGAGATTGAAATGGACTTAGGATAAGCTTGAACGGATGACACATTAGGCTCCTTTGAGGATTCGGTTTTGAATTTTGGGAATTTATAATCTCCACAAAAAGTGGTTTGTAAAGTCTAAAGGACCCCAATTATCTTCTAAGAAAGCATTATCAATAGGAGACTGTGTTGTAGAAGAAATCATAGTGTTAAGGGAAGATATATATCCTACCTCTTTTTGAACACCACTATATAGATTTTTACCACCTTCTAAAGTGTACATCTTGTTATTGTAAATGAATTTGAGATTGCAATGAAGAGTAGAAGGGATCGCTTGCATAGCATGAAGCCATGGTCTTCCTAGAAGAAGGTTGTATATGAGAACACTGAGCATGAAATAGATAAGCGTGGGTAGGATCACCTCACCTAATTCAATAAGCAATGCAATTGTACCAAATGACTATTTACCAACATTATCAAAGCCACATATACAAAAAGAATTTGGTTGAATAAGGGAGGTATCTATTTTTATCTTTTGTAATAAGTCAATGCTGCAAATTTTAAGACCTGACCCATTATCAACTAGGGTATGTTTTATATAATTTCCATGAATGAGGACCCTAATCATGAGGGGATCATATTGATTTTGAACTTCCAAAGGAGGTAACTCATGTTGTCAGAACACAATATTTGTCTTTGTTTCATGCATACGATCAAGAAAGGCTGCTACATCATTTGGTCCAGTAGAAGGTGAAACAACTACCTTTTGTAAGGCTTCTTGGAGCATCCCATGGTATGTAGGTGAAGTTTGAATCAGATCACAAAGGGACATATTAGCTGCAATGGCATGAAGTTGCTTAGCAAGATCACACTCCTTACCAACATGTTGTGAAGGATGGAGTGATGGAGGAAGAAATGGTTGAGAAGTAGGAAGAACATTGAAATATTTCTTGTTTTGAGTGTTATATATGTGAGATATTGTTGGTAATAGCATTGTTGACTCATCCTACCTTTAACAACAATTACTAGTTTGTTTAGAGGTTGAGGGGCATCTTGACGAAGATGGACAACACTTTTAGGTTTCACATGACTAGGAATATGAATAGCATTGACTTCAATTTGGTTGGGCTCTTTATACACTAAAGCTTCATCTTTAAGAGAGAGAGCATTATAAATGTTTTTAATGTATCCTCCTCTTGCACCAAAATATCTTCATAAATAGGATCAATTTTGGGTGAGGGACGAGTACGATTCATCAATACTTCATCACGCCATTAAAGTGAATGGTTAGAAAAGTGTCATAAAGGGAAGTCTTAATGGTATTATCCTCTTACTTCAAGGTATCCCCATGAGCAAGAAAAACTTTAGGAGAGGGACAAACATAACTCATTAATACTTCATCTCTAGAGGGAAGGTCATTAAAATGAATAGAAGGTGAGGCATCACTAGGAAAATTAGCCATCATATCATTCTCTTGCACCAAATTCTCCCCATGGGGAGGTACATTTTAGGAGAAGGGTCAACATCATTCATCAAAGCCTCATCCCTAGAAGAGATCTTTTTGAAGGAAGTGTTGATAGTATCTTGCACCAAAATGTCCTCATGGGTGGGACAAAATTTGGGAGAGAAAAACATAGCTATGGATAGAAGAGCTAAGTTATCATCATATGCATAGAATGGAATACTAGAGTAAAGGTATTAGTTTACTTAATTAATTAAATCATATTGATTTAATAATTAAGTCACCTTTTCTCTATTTATTTTAAGCTAAATTTAAGAAGCTAAACTTAGAAATATTAATAATTAAGTCATTATTAATTATTAATTTCTTTTAGGGTTTATGTTTTTAGGTTTTGATCTCCTTTTATAAGGATTGATCTCTTTGTAATCCTTACCAATCTGATTATTATTATTATTGTTGATGCCCTCCTAAATGGCACAAGGTTAGTCTAAGATCAAATAACACAAAAACATACAAGACGTTAGAGTTAGTCAATCAAAAACTAAATCTATGAAGGCATTCCAAAGGAGACACTAAAAACATGCTAATGAATCTAACTAAAGAAGTAAGACAATGAGATATCTCCAACTATCTCTTAACATGATATTAGCTCCTTTCTCCCTTGTTCCTCTCCTCTCCAAGTTCCAAAATAGTGTAGCTCTCAGCAGCTTTTTGCACTATGGATGCTTATGGAGGATTGAGATTGTAGTATAGCTCCAAACATGAAATGAAGAGCTATTTTATGCTAAAATGATGTATTTTAACCAAAAAGACAAGATGTTAGATTGCTTATGCTAAATGCTCTCTAAAAATGTCTATAGCCTAAATGCATACAAGTTTTCAGGATCTGGATTATGAAGAAATGGGCTCTATTTATAGGAAAAATGGAGCAATGGATGGCCAGGATTGAAAGGTTTAATCAAGGGTCAAGCTTGAAAGTTGGGGATCCATGTGCCCAATTGGCACCAATAAAATAGTGACAAGTGTCAACATAGGATTGGGTTGAGAAAAGAGGTTGGAGGCATTAAAGGCCTGAGAAGACCTCATGATTATCTAAAGGCTAAGGGTCAAGTCTAAATTAGGATTACCCACTGGATTAGGAGTTAATGCAAGGATAAACCTTTGTGCAAATGATTAAGAGATAATCATGGTCAAAGCATTAAAGGCCTGATGAGACCCTTGGGTTGGGTAGAGGTTGAGTCAAAACAAATGTTTTAACCATGTGGGAGGGTTGAATTAACCATTAATGGTTATTGGAGACTTTGGGGATTAAGTGGTTGAAGGTTGAAAGCCTTCAATGGTTATCAAAGACTTTGAGCCATTTAGTGGTTGAAGGTTGGAAGCTTTCAAAGGTTATCCAAGACTTTGAGACATTTAGTGGTTGAAGGTTGAAAGCCTTTAATGGTTATCAAAGACTTTTAGGCTTTGAGAAGTGACTCCATTTTGCTTAGGAATGTGACAATAATTAGGGGGAGGATTAAGTTAATTAGGAAGGGGTTAGAAGAATCTAGAAGGGGATTAGATTTTGCAAGTGGATTTGGTGGGTGAGGGAGAATAGGATTTTATTTAAAATAAAAATTCATTTATTTCAATAAATGTGTGCAAGTTGCATTTGTAAGAAAATGCAAGTGGGGTGGGGGATAATGATTTAAATAAATGTTTTATTTAATTTATTTAAAAGAGGAAAAGGGGGATTTAATTAAATAAATTGATTTTATTTATTTAATTGATTTGTATTTGGTTTAATGAATTAATTAAAATAAATTGAATAATTTATTTAATTAATAGAAGAATGTTTGGAGATGAATTAATTAAATATTAATTTAATTAATTGATGGCTAGTGGATTTTTAATCAAATAAATACGAAATATTCATTTAATTAAAATGGACAGATTTATGTGACTACATTTGCCCCTCTTTGAGACGGTGCGGTTTATCGCGTCATTTCAAAGAAAGAAAAAAAGGTGTGAAGAAATGCCCCATAAAATGTAAATTTAATGGGTGGTATGCCCCCTCGAGAGATGGGTCAAATTTTTTTGAAAAATCGGGCGATCTCTCGAAAAAGAACGAAAATTGGCAGGGTGGTAGAAGAGAAGAAGTTAGGCATACGGGTGAAAAATAGAAGAAAACGGGGGAAACATGGAGTGAATATGAAGAAACAACAAGCCAGCGAGTACCCTGAGGTCATGCAAGAGATACATAGCAGAGGTCGTGTGGGGTTTGGATTGATGCTATACAATTGATCAAAATTGGTTGAACAATCTAGTGCAATTGGTTTAATTGCCTCAGTCAAGTCAAAGTGTGACAGTTGATGTCAGTTGGTCGCTTGGACATGATAAAGTCTGAGTAAGTGAATCAAAGTGACCTGATGTGACTTAGACAATTGATGTAATTGCCCGATGAAGTCAAGGTATATGAAGCAAAATACTCGTTGAGACGTAGACAATTGATGTAATTGTCCGATGTGATTGTGTTTGATTGGTTGATCAATTGATAGTGTGTGCGTGTGATGGATGGTTGTGGGGAATCATGGCAACCCCGTTGAGACTAGGCCATTATGATAAATGCCTGATGTAGTCTAGGATTACCATAATCGATTACCTGTTGAGACCCGAAGATACTTGATCAGAGTATCTGTTGATAGTCTAGGTGTGTGTGAGTCGATGTACCTGTGCAGACAGAGTAACTTGCTTGGCTTATTGGATGACTTAGCATAGGAAACACAATCCCTCCTATTTAGAGATGGATGGTGATGAACGTGGCTTGATTGGGTTGATTGAGAAACGATGTAGGTTATGTGATGCTGATTATCGAGATGGGGAGGGTGAGGGGGGGTGGGTTCGATGTTAGATAGAAGAAATGGAGAACTTATGACTCATTCCTATGGAAGAAGAGGAAAATAGAGTATGCATTATTATGACTATGTATGCATGATATGTAGCTATTATGAATGTATGGATGGGTGGAATGCAACGAAATGCAATATATACAGATGAGATGAGATGATGATCCATAGTGCTCTATTTTCATCATTGAGCTTTAAAATGTTGGAAGAGAATACAAGCATCTTGACATAATGATTCAAGATGACCTAAGTATTTCTTACATGGATTTTGATATAGCAAGTTAATACAAGCAACTTGATATAATGGATCAAGTTGACCTGAGTATTGCTTGCGGAACAGACAAGGATTATCTCCTTTCATGCATGACTTGGATCGTCCTCCTTGATCTTAGGCTGATCAGATCCTGAGACAAGTGCATACCGTACTAAGAAATAAAACCTTTATCCAGTTTGGATGAGGTAGGAGGAACCAAAGAAAAAGCATTGTTCCTGCAAACAAACAGTATATACATAAAGAATAAAGAATAAGGATCCTTGGTAATGGTTCATGTCCATATGGTCGAGGTATACGCTGTAGTCAGCAAGCCGTAGTGATCTATGACTGTATTTTGCATAAGATCACGTAGCTTGGTGAACTTCCCACGTAGACACCATTAGTACATGCCCCAGAACTTCATCGGAAATAATGCGCAAATGATACAAAACAATGCTGAAAGATTCTGATACAGATACACAAACAATTATACTCACAAATCAACCAAGTATTTGATAGCCTAACAGAATTTTCTTGTCAAAGAAAATGTCATCTTGTCTTTGTTTTGGTAAGGAAGGATGCATCCTTGTTTTAAAGACAGGTTGGATTGTTGATGTCGATTGTTTTGGTTTGATTGATAAGTGGTTAGTGTGTGAGTAGTGTTGTCAATGTTTGTGTTGCATCTATGCGAATGAATATGTACAATGTGTTGCCATGTTTTTGTGTGATTTTCGATGATTTTTCGATGTTTTTGGATTTTGTGAAACAATTTTGAATGTTTGTTTGAATTTTTGTGAGACATGTTTGAATGTTTTTGGTTTTTTGAAAGGTATTTTTGAATGTTTTTGGATTTTGTATTGTTTGTGAATGTTTTTGATATTTTCTGGGACATTTTTGAATGTTTTTGTATTTTCTGATGATCGCCTGAATGAAGAGTGTAATGACACATAAGACAATGTAGAATCCACTTCCATCACTAGGATAAGGGTATTGCCCCCAGTTTGTAGACCTGACTATGAAAAGGTGGGATGCTAGATGCATGGAGTACGTTCGTAATTGCAGATCAAATAGCAAGCCATGGTTGGGATGGATGGATGTGTGTGTGCATGAATGTGATCGCAACGAGCCTGAAAGATACTGGAGCCATTGCCTTTACGAGTGGCGCCTGTTTGCCAGGTTTTCACCATCGCACTTACCCAAGGTGCCACCGGAGTGGTTGTTCACCGTTTGGATGCATGATTTTTCTTGAATTTTTGAATGTTTTTGTATTTTCTTCAGGACATTTTCTGAATGTTTTTGGTAATTTTCTGATATGTAGGGGAGCCTGATGCTCTGTACACCTTAGGTATAAAACCGTTTGAGGTGCATGCTATTGATTGGATCTGCGAGTGGTTCTCCTTCTGATGTAGCCAACTGATATGCCCCGGACCCGAATACAGCAGTGACAACATATGGGCCGAGCCAGTTTGATTCAAACTTGCCTTGATGTTCTCTATTTGGTTGGTTGCGAGGATTTTCTCGAAGAACAAGATCACCTACCTCAAATGTACGAGGCCTAACTCGGTGATTGTAACTTCTGCTCATGCGCTGCTGATAGGCTTTGAGATGGTTGTATGCAGCTTGTCGCTTCTCATCAAGTAACTCTAAGTCCCGAAGACGTGAGACTCTGTATACTTCATCATCGATGAGATTATGCAAGGAAACTCATAGTGATGGTATCTCGACCTCAATAGGTAAGATAGCTTCAGCACCATAGACCAATGAATAAGGAGTTGCACCTGTAGGGGTTCGAATGCTAGTTCGATATGCCCATAATGCTGGATTCAATTGAACATGCCAATCATGACCGACATCATTGACTGTCTTCTTTAGGATTCTCAATATGTTTTTATTGGATGCTTCGGCCTGACCATTGCCTTGTGGGTAATAGGGAGTGGAAAAGCGGTGTTGGATATGAAATTTCTCACAAAGCTCACGGACATCCTGATTTTTGAAAGGAAGACCATTATCTGTGATGATGGACATGGGCACACCATACCGACAGATGATGTAGTTGAGGATGAATGAGGCGATCTGCTTGCCAGTGACTTGGGTAAGTGGAACAGCTTCGATCCACTTTGTGAAATATTCGGTGGCGGTAATAATGAATTTATGGTCGTTAGATGAAGATGGATGAATTTTACCCACAAGGTCAAGGCCCCATTGACAAAAAGGCCATGGTGTCGTGATTGGTTGCAGTTCCTGGGCTGGTGCATGTATCAGGTCGCCGTGAACTTGACATTTCTTGCATTTTCTGACAAAGTAGTAGGAATCCTTTTCCATAGATGGCCAATAATATCCAGCTCGCATGAGTTTCTTGGCTAGTGACGGACCACTTGAATGAGTCCCGCAAATTCCTTCATGTACCTCTTCCAAAGCCTTTGTTATCTCATCCTGTTCCAGACATCGAAGGAGAGTACCATCAAGACTACATCGGTATAGGGTTTCAGCAATAATGGTATATCGAGCAGTTTGGCGAATGAAGGTTTTTCGTTGGTTATTCGATTGGTTGGGAGGAAGGGTATGATCGCGAAGATAGGTGTAGAACTCATCGTACCATGGGGATTCGGAACAAACAAGGCGACATATCATTTCGGATTCGGGGATATCATAAGCGGGGATCCAAAGTTGTTCTACCAAGAACTCGTAGCGTGTTGAATTTTGTGGAAGATCTAGTAGAGATGCTATGGTAGCCATAGTGTCAGCAGCTCGATTATGATCTCTTGGTATCTGTTCAAAAGTGATAGTAGTAAATGATGTCTTTAGAGTGTCCACCATTTGCTTATATGGCATGAGTTTATCATCTTTGGTCTGATATTCATCAGTTACTTGTCGAATGACCAGTTGCGAGTCACCATATACTTGCAGTTCTTGTAATTTCCATTGTACGGCTAGCCTGAGTCTTGTGATCAAGGCCTCATACTCTGCTATATTGTTGGTGCATGGAAATGTGAGCCTGTAAGACTTCGGGATGCTATCACCCTGAGGTGTGATAAACAGAATGCCTGCTCCCGAGCCGTGCCTAGTGTATGAACCATCAAAATATAGTTTCCATGGCTGTGCTGTTGTGATCATGAATATCTCTTCATCTGGAAAATTGGAAATGAGAGGATGATCGCCTATGAGTGGTGCATCGGCCAACTGATCTGCAATGACCTGCCCTTTGATAGCTTTACGGTCCACATACTTGATGTCAAATTCACTTAGAATCATTACCCATTTGGCCAAGCGACCTGTCAATGCTGCTTTGCTGAGTAAATACTTGAGTGGATCAATCTTTGCAATGAGTTGTACCTTGTGTGTTAATAGATAGTGCCGCAATTTAGTGGCTGCCAGGATTACTGCTAGGCAAGCTCGCTCAATAGGTGTGTAATTGAGTTCATAGCCAACCAGTGTACGAGAGATGTAGTATACAACACACTCTTTTCCTTCTGCATTATGTTATGCCAGTAATACACCTAATGCTGTACTTGTCGCTGAGATATAAAGTAACAATGGTCTACTTGGATCTGGTGGCATCAACAAGGGTGGATTCATGAGATAGTCTTTAAGTGCCTGAAATGCTTGCTGGCATCTGTCATCCCACTGAAAGCGGATGTTCTTGTGTAGCAGGTGTGTGAATGGGTGACACTTATCAGCCAATTGTGCAATGAATCTTCGGATGGATTGAAGTCGTCCTTGTAGTGTCCTTAGCTGACTGATATTCTTTGGAGGTGGCATGTCCATGATAGCTTTTACCTTTGCTGGATCGACCTCAATGCCCTTGCTTGAGACAATGTATCCTAGAAGCTTCCCGAAGGTTACTCCAAAGACACATTTCTTTGGGTTGAGTCGAACATGATATTGTTCTAGTCTATCAAAGATTCTATCTAAGATGTGGAGATGTCCTTCTCTGGTGAGTGATTTTGCTAGTAAGTCATCCACATAATCTTCCATCATAGTATGCATCATGTCATGGAAGATGGTGGTCATTGCTCTTTGATAGGTCACTCCTGCATTCTTTAGACCAAAAGGCATTACATTCCAGCAGTATGTGCCCCATGGACATGTGAAGGCTGTCTTATGTTGGTCCTCTGGTGCGATCTTTATTTGATTGTATCCTAAAAAGCCATCCATGAGTGAAAGCATGGCATGTCCTGCTGTCAGATCCACTATGATGTCGATATTTGGTAGGGGGAAGTCATCCTTAGGACATGCCTTATTCAGGTCTCTGAAGTCTGTACAAATGCGGATGCCCCCTTTTGGTTTGCCGACAGGCACAATATTGGAGATCCATTCTGCATAATCAATTGGTCTAATGAAACCAACATCTAGGAGTTTCTTGAGTTCTATTTTGACTAGCACTGCAATCTGAGGATGCATCTTACGAAGCTTTTGCTTGACAGGTTTGGCTCCTTCTGCGACGGTGAGGTGATGCATGACTAAATCAAGATCAAGCCCAAGCATGTCTGCATATGACCATGCAAAGTTGATCTGACGCTTATGGAAGAACTCTATGAATTGAGGTTGTTCCTCTGGAGTGAGAAGAGACGCCAGATGTATGATATGAGGGTTTTCAGGAGTCCCCACATTGTATTCTTTAGTTTCCTCGATAAGAATCGTTGATCGTTCCTGTTGTGTACTAGCAGGGAGGATGTCAAACCCTTCATCCTCAGGCGCCTCAGAGAGGTTTTCACCATTGGACACACTCTTTCTTTTTACTTTTGTCTGATCAAACAATGCCACAGTGTGGTTTCCACTGGAAGATCCATGTTTTATTGTTATATTTTTGCAGCTGAAAGGTTTGGCATCCGCCCCGAAGTATGCTGCGCTATTAAGTTCAATGGCGAATCCAACTTTGTGATCCCCGCTTGGTAGATTATCCCTTAATTCCAAAAAGTCAATGATAGCCTCATCGTTCTGGAAGAGGTCAAGACATGGGGGATTTGATTGGTTCCATTCGATGAGTTCAGGGTGGATAATGGGCATTACTTCATTGATTAGATTAAGTTCGTTAGAGGTATCAGTGAGGGTTAAGACAGTGTGGTGAAGGTCGTTGCTGGTACTCTCCCTGTCAGAATCAGGCGTAGGATGAGATGTAGGGTCTGTGGAAAATGTTTCCAGCTCAGGTACCCAAGTGGTCTTTATCTGTGCTTCTCCGTAAACAGGAATGTCTTTGCGTGGCGGAGGTGGTGATGTGTCTTCCTCATTTGAAGTGTTAAGCTGTACAGAATCAAATTCCCACTCATGTGAGTCGGTCTCTGAATCACTCTCCAGCATCCGATTGCTATACCATACTGGGATGTCTTTAGAATTAAACACGGCAGGTGTGATTGGTTTATGTATCTTTGTAGTGATCGGTGCTGCAGGAATCGTGATGGGTTTTAAAGGATTTGTCACTGGAAGTAGCGGTAATGGTGACTCAGTGGCTTCTGTTGGAACTACTGGCGCCATAGATGTTGCTGCGGGTTCTGATATAGTTGCTGCTGCTAATGGTTTTATTGATGTGATGACTGCTGTGGATGGGATTACTGGTTCGATTGGTGGTATGTTTGGCACTGGTGATGGTTACGGTGGGGTTGTGAGCCTCGATGGGGCAGTAGCAATATTGCTTGATGGTGCTTTGATTATGAAAGGTGTCCTCTTTGCAGTAGGTGGGCAAAATGGTTTGCTAGGTTTTCCTTTGAATCTGAGTTTAGGAAGGATCTCTTTTTCAAAGCCTAGGCCAGCATTACCTTTGGGCTTGAACTCTGGCAGCAGCGGTTCATGTCGTCCTTGTTTGCAGGATCCCAAAGCACTCTGACCATCATATCCCATTCTTTGCATAATGAGGAGGCCTTTGCCATACTGTTCTGTAGGAAGTGTAACTTGTGGTTTATCAGTGGTGATGGGATCCTTATAGATCCATTCCGCTAGGTCCTCATCTTGTGTCTCTTCCTCTTGACTCTTTCCAAGGATGAAAGGCGTCAAGGCACATGCAGGCGTGATTAGTGGTTGCTGGAGTAACTGCTGTGGCTTACCATGTGTTCTAGGAGAAGTGGGCATTTGTCCCACACAAAAGAGCTGACTCAAGTTATATTCTCCAGGACCTTCCTCTGCTACTTTCATTTTTAGCTTTTCTTGCTTGGGTATAGGGGTGTTCGAACTGGCAAGAGAGGCGGGACTTACATATGATGTGGAGGAAATGGCTTCCCTATTATTAGGAACAGTAATTTCTGGTTGATGGCTGATATTATGGCAAAATGCAAAGGGATTTGCATCTCCCAGGATTGTGATCTCTACACCGTTATGTGGGAACTTGATACATTGATGGTAGGTAGATGGAACAACTTGCATGGCATGTATCCAAGGTCTCCCTAATAATAGATTATATGGCAGAGGAAGGTCCAGAACCTGACAAATTATGTGCTTTACCACAGGACCGACTCAGATTGGTAGTACCACAACTCCTTTGGATGAACGCTCTGCATCATCATAGGCCTTGATGGTGATCTTCTTGCGAGGATCCACTGATTCTATTGCATATCCCAATGCTGTGACCAACTGTAGTGTGCAAATGTTTAGGCCTGCTCCATTATCTATCAAGACTCGCTTGATCCTGTGTTGGTTGATAAAGCCTTCAATGTGTAGCGAAGCATTATGAGGTTGTTGGAAAGAAGAGTTGTCACTTTCAGAAAAAGTGAGACAAGGTGATGACTTTAGATTTCCAACCATGGCTTGAAATTGGTTCGTATTCAAATTTGCGGGGACTGACGCTTCTTGGAGTGCTTGATCCAAGATTGTTTTATGAGAGGGTGACAGACGCAAAAGCTCCAAAATGGATATAAGTGCAGGGGTTTTGTCTAATTGTTCCACAAGATTGTACTGCTTTGGGATGGAGGTGGTGCCTTGTGGAGCTGCCTTTATGGTGACCTTGCCACGACGTGTAACAACATTGCAATTTGAGGTGGGATTTTTGAAGGTTATGGTTGCAATTTGTTCACTGGCATCATACAGGTGATTGACAGTGTAATTATACGCAACTTGCGTATAATCAGTGGTATCAGGACCTCGTCTGGACGTCGAAGGACCCCTTTGATCTTGCAATGGAAGTGGATTCTTGAACATCTGATGATCATTATTGGTTGTTTTTGGGTCATGCCCTTCAATTTCAATTTCTCCTCGGTCAATAAGATCCTGAATGAGATCTTTCAATCGGTGACAATTACTTGTCTTGTGTCCTCTTCCTTGATGGAACTCACAATGTTTAGTATCCTTCCACCATGCTGGTTTGACTTGGGGCTCATAATTTGATAACTTAGGTAGAGTGATCAAATTCTGAGAAATGAGTTGTCGCATCACCGTTTCAATGGGTTCCCCTAAGGGAGTGTATGTGCATTTTTGTTTTTGTGGACGAGGTCTTGGTTCATCATGAGATGTGATGCGACCTTGATTAGGAAGAACATTTGTGTTATTTTGAGGTGGAGGATTTTGTCCTGCAAATCGAACCACAGGTTGTGCATTTTGGATAGTTCGAGCATCCACAACCCCATCATTGACGATATTTTTGTTCTTGTTCCAGAAGTTTGGTTTATCACTATTAAAGCGCGGGCGAGGACCATCTTTTGGTTCATTAAAGATTTTGATGAGTGCCCTTTCACATTTTATACCCTTGGTGATCGTATCGTTAAAAGAGTCTGTGTCTTTGACATCCAGGTGAAATTCCATTTCTTCGTTTAAGTTGGAAATGAAAATTTCCACTAGTTCTCGTTCAGGTAACTGAAGAGAATGTCTGCTAGACATTTGGCGCCATCGTTGCAGGAATACTGAGAATAATTCACCTGGTTTTTGTTTGGTGTTGCATAGATCAGCCATGGTGATGTCGCGTTCAATATTATAAGAGTAATGAGATAGGAACTTCTGGATGAGTTCCTCAAATGTTCTAATGCCACCTGGTAGTCGGGAAAACCATGATGTGGTTGTTCCTCCCAAGCTTTGGGGAAAAAGGCGCATTAGGTATGTGTCCTCATAAGCCACTTCAAGACAAGCGGAATGAAATTCTCGGACATGATCACGGGGATCTCCCTTTCCTCTATATTTTTTGAATTTTGGTGTTTCGAACCCGCGTGGAAAGGGTGGCATATAAAGATTCCTATCAAACGGATAGGGACAGATGTCGTTAAGTGAGAATTGATTGGTCTTAACACCACTATGAAGTTGTTGGGCGAGATTCTCAACTTGTTGTCGCAACATCTCCATTTCATTTGGAGGAGGAGGTTGTGGGTTACCTCGAGGGATGTTATATCTGATGGGATCTCTACGCCTTTCCTCCTCATGGCGACTTTGTCTTTCTGATGCTTGTCTTAATTGGGCAAGATCAAAGTCCGAGGGGAGTTTGGCTCCTTCTTGAGCGAGCTTTAAGAAGTGAGCATCCGCATTGCTCCTGAGTATTTCATCAAACAATCTGTTAAAATGAGGGTTATGCTGAACCCTTTCGATTGTTGAAGGGGTGGGAGTACTTGGGTTTTCATCATTTACATTTCCTCCAAGTGCTTCTTGAAATTCATTGAGGTTGTCCTCTTCTTCCTCAATTTCTATTTCTCGTTGCCTTGATCGCGATCGGGTTTGAGCCATTTTGTTTGCAAGTTTATGTTTGAAGTTGATTGAAGATGATGATGAGTTGGTGATGAAATGAAAGATTGATGGTTGGTGATTTGTGTTGTATGGGGATCTCTAGCACTTTAAGGTAGATGTAATCAAAATTCCTTCTTTGAATTGCTTGTTTGTTTGATAAGTTTGGATGTGATAAGGTGTAGAGAAATCTGAGATGTGTTACAGATTTTGACTACCTAGTAATGAGAGGATTCACTCATGAACTAGTTTTAACCTGCGTAGATGTGTCTCTTAGGATGAGCTTATCCTAGATGTAGAAACAATCTAAAAAGTGATGTGATGTGTTTGATTTCAAGCAATATCTAAAAAGGAATCTTGGGACAAGAACCTCTTAGTGTTTTGAGAGTTTTGGGATGGATTGATGATGAAGTGATGATGTATGAGTGAGATAATGGATGAAAATGTTTTCAACTTCAATAAAAACTTTTTGTTACAAATGGGACAAACTCTATCTCTTCCCTTTCAGGCGTTGGTGGCACTTCTCGAGCTGTGTTGTAGGTGATACAGATGTTTGGGAAGAAATTGGGATTAATCTTCCCTCCTTGATTTTTGTGATAACTCAGAGCTCTATATTGCATAAAAGCTCTGCGGTTCAATGATTCTGAATCAAACTCGTTCGTTTTGCCTTGAAGGTACAGACGCATGCGATGTAGAAAGACTCTATGTGAGACAAAGATTTGTCTATTGAGATAGAAGAATTTCCTCCTTTTGATCAAAGCCTTTGAGATTAGTGGTCTTTTTTTCAAGGTAATATTCTGATGACACTTCTTCTTTCGCAAGATGTGAAGAATGGTCATAAAATGTGATTCTTTGTTTGTTTGTACCTTGTTTTTGATGTTTTTGGTTGTGTTGACAGATGTTGGATGAATACTTTGTTTTTGGGATTGATTTTCTGATTTTTCTTTGACAAGAAAACAAAGCAAGCACACAAACACAAGAATGTTGCCTCAAAGGCACAAATGAGTATGGGTCTAGATCAACCCAATCCTTGGACTTGTTTTTGACCCTTCCTTTAGATTTATTTTAAGGTGTATTTCCAAAGCCTGAAGTCGGCTCAATTTGCACTAGGTCTGTAAAACGAACACACTTCAAACACTTTTTATCCCTATGGTCAAATGGCCAGTTGTGATAAATTTAGCCCACATCTTGATATTTCTTCGACTTTGGTACTACATACCTTATGAATCCCGCCGTGGCAGGTAAGGATGTGATATACTAAGTCTTGCACGAGCATAACAAATAGATGATCCCTATGATGGGGGAGTCACCACTTTTATCAAGCCACAAGTGACCTTTCAAAAAGCTATGTTTCTACTCAAGGAAATATGTATGGTGAGTATCTTGGGAGCAAAACCTTCTATGCTCTTGCACTAAATTATACCTCAAATATCCTCAATCAATAGAACAGGTAGGCTACTACTTAAAGGTGTTTAGTCATGTTCGATGGCTTTGGACATAAGTTCATTCTGCAGTGACTCACTTAAGAGCCTTGTAACTGGTGGTGGGGCCCATTTGTCCTTTCGGCCAGTTACACTGTAGGAACAGCTATACCCAAGGCTACAGCTTTCGCTCTCACCTGATTTCTATAGCGGCTCGAAGGATTTACCGCTCGAGGTCGTTCCCAACAGTATCGATCCCTTGGCAGGCCTCTCTTAAAAAGATAAAATGTGAGCGTTACTAACACTTTTCTCTTGCACCTAGGACCACGAGAGCCAAGGGAGAGGATAGTGTGTGTTAGAAGTAGGTCCACTCGATTGACTTTTGTGCACAAGCGTGCCAAACACGAAATTCACTTGTTCTTTTTAATCCAACATTTGCAAAGATGATCTAACTATTTGGAGATGTTGCTCCAACAGCCATGGTGTTCTTTTTAACTTCAAAGGCAATGTGTTTTGTAATCTAGAATTTTGAAAATCCTGGTCAACTTAATGAAAAACACGTTTTGCTTTGAAGGAAAATTTGCTTGTTAAAAATAAATCAAAAACAAGTGGTTTGTTAGTTTTATTTGCACCAAATTTTTGAAATGTGGATTGTAAATTTTAGGTCCCGATTGATGCAATGAAATCAAATTTTGTGTTTGTTAATTTTAAGCACCAAAGAAAATGAGGCCTAACTAGAAAACAATGAAAAACTGTTTTTGTGTTTTTAAGTTCTTTTTAAGCACTTTAAATGAAAATTTTTGTGATTTTTGTTGGGTTGTTAACCTGCACAAAGAAAAGAAACAAGTTAATAAAATCAATGCTCAAAGGGGGGGCTTCCACAAGCCTAAATTCTGATTTTTTTGGTTACAAGTCAATTTGGGCGACACTCTGTCGCAATAGCGCTATTCTGTGTTTTTGCAGAAGCGCTGATTCATACAATAGCGCTAGTCTACGTGAGCAGAAGCGCTAATTTAAACGGTAGCGCTGAAAGAAGAGAAAAATCCGAGAAGACAAAGGCGCTGGAAGTGTGTCAATAGCGCTAAAACTGTGACAATAGCGCTGGAATGTTGTCAATAGCGCTGAAATTGTGACAATAGCGCTGGAATGTTGTCAATAGCGCTGAAAGAAATCGTTGCAACAACGCTAAAATGCGTTCAATAGCACCGAAGCGCGACCTGTGTGGCAATTTCAACAAGCAAAATGTTAATTTCAAAAAAAATGATCAGAAGGTTGCGTGTTCGATTCACGTCGGGTTCACCAAATGATGCCCTCCTAAATGGCAAAATGTTAGTCTAAGATCAAATAACACAAAAACATACAAGACGTTAGAGTTAGTCAATCAAAAACTAAATCTATGAAGGCATTCCAAAGGAGACACTAAAAACATGCTAATGAATCTAACTAAAGAAGTAAGACAATGAGATATCTCCAACTATCTCTTAACATGATATTAGCTCCTTTCTCCCTTGTTCCTCTCCTCTCCAAGTTCCAAAATAGTGTAGCTCTCAGCAGCTTTTTGCACTATGGATGCTTATGGAGGATTGAGATTGTAGTATAGCTCCAAACATGAAATGAAGAGCTATTTTATGCTAAAATGATGTATTTTAACCAAAAAGACAAGATGTTAGATTGCTTATGCTAAATGCTCTCTAAAAATGTCTATAGCCTAAATGCATACAAGTTTTCAGGATCTGGATTATGAAGAAATGGGCTCTATTTATAGGAAAAATGGAGCAATGGATGGCCAGGATTGAAAGGTTTAATCAAGGGTCAAGCTTGAAAGTTGGGGATCCATGTGCCCAATTGGCACCAATAAAATAGTGACAAGTGTCAACACAGGATTGGGTTGAGAAAAGAGGTTGGAGGCATTAAAGGCTTGAGAAGACCTCATGGTTATCTAAAGGCTAAGGGTCAAGTCTAAATTAGGATTACCCACTGGATTAGGAGTTAATGCAAGGATAAACCTTTGTGCAAATGATTAAGAGATAATCATGGTCAAAGCATTAAAGGCCTGATGAGACCCTTGGGTTGGGTAGAGGTTGAGTCAAAACAAATGTTTTAACCATGTGGGAGGGTTGAATTAACCATTAATGGTTATTGGAGACTTTGGGGATTAAGTGGTTGAAGGTTGAAAGCCTTCAATGGTTATCAAAGACTTTGAGCCATTTAGTGGTTGAAGGTTGGAAGCTTTCAAAGGTTATCCAAGACTTTGAGACATTTAGTGGTTGAAGGTTGAAAGCCTTTAATGGTTATCAAAGACTTTTAGGCTTTGAGAAGTGACTCCATTTTGCTTAGGAATGTGACAATAATTAGGGGATGGATTAAGTTAATTAGGAAGGGGTTAGAAGAATCTAGAAGGGGATTAGATTTTGCAAGTGGATTTGGTGGGTGAGGGAGAATAGGATTTTATTTAAAATAAAAATTCATTTATTTCAATAAATGTGTGCAAGTTGCATTTGTAAGAAAATGCAAGTGGGGTGGGGGATAATGATTTAAATAAATGTTTTATTTAATTTATTTAAAAGAGGAAAAGGGGGATTTAATTAAATAAATTGATTTTATTTATTTAATTGATTTGTATTTGGTTTAATGAATTAATTAAAATAAATTGAATAATTTATTTAATTAATAGAAGAATGTTTGGAGATGAATTAATTAAATATTAATTTAATTAACTGATGGCTAGTGGATTTTTAATCAAATAAATACGAAATATTCATTTAATTAAAATGGACAGATTTATGTGACTACATTTGTATATTCTTGCTCTAGTTTTTCAAAGCAATCTTTGTGTTTTGTGTGAATCTTCCATTGTTATGACATGTTATTTGCATACAAATGTTCACTAGGTTCTGTGAGGTTGTATTTCACAACTTTAACATGGTATCAAAGATTCAGACCTGAGGCTTTCATGTTCTTCAGATTGGAAGATTATACCTATAACAGATCTTCTGTGCAATTTGGGTTGATTTGGACCTCACCATTGAATCTGACACAAGTCAAATAGTCAAGATTGACCTTTTGTTTGTCAATTTTTGATTCACGGGGCCAGATCTATGAGGGTTTGAATTATTATTTTTTGATCCAAGGGGCACTTATTTTTCGAAGCAATTTGGGCCCAAAAGGACCTCACGGTTGGCTTCAAAAGGCCAATTCCACAAATTTTGATATATAATTTGACTACTTTGGGCATCGTTGACCTCTGAGGCAATTTTTTTTTTGTCTGTACGACTATATGACTAACTACATGCATCTCGAGAAAAAAATAATTTTTTTCGATATTTTTTTAAATTTCTCTTTTTGGTTTTTAATTTTTTTCCAGATTTTTTAAAAATGTTTTTAAATCATACGATGCAAAAATCTCTATTTAAAAAAAAAAAACAAGTTTTTTGTAAAGTTTGAGGGGGGGGGAGGGGTGTACCCTTTGCAGTGGTGGTTCCACAGTGCAGGGTACTGACAGTACCCGCAAGTACTGTTAGCCCTGTGTAGGTGGTCTCGCTGGCGGTATCACCCCCGCAAGCGACTTCCTTGTGCAGCCGACGAACCATTTACCGATCGACGCCCACCTTTTACGACCTGCCATTGTCACGACCCCTCCACTCCTGCTGACGATTTTTTTCTGGCCGGCGACAACCATCGCACCGCCTCCCGCACGTCGCCATGGCACCTCTGCCGCCCGGACACCTCAGTCGCCTTTTTCACTTGCCAGTCGAAAACTTTTTTACGATGTGTTTTTTTCGGCAAGGTATCCCTTCAAGTAGAAGGGAATATTCTTGGAATATTCTATTGACGTTAGCAGTACAAACAACTTGCATGGCCCTCTTTGTGCCCTAAAGAGGTGTTTTTTTTTCTTCTTTTGGCCATAACTAGGGCATACGATATCGTTTTTTAGCAATAAAGATATCGTTGGAAAGCTGGTTTCATCTACTTTCTAGATATATGGTTTCATCACTTGTTTTTTCTACTGGTACATTCTACAACCATTTGAAGTCAGAGGTGCTATTTTTTAGTCCCACGCTCTTAACTTTTCACCAGTTTCTCCGTTTTTCGCAATTCCAGTGGCGTTGGGACAGTGTTTCAGAGCTCTTCACAACAATCCATGCACTTTTCCCAGATTTTACTCCGGGTACATTTTATTCAATTTTTTGTGTTTTCACAGTGGTGAATTACTTGGACATATGAGATCGTGGAAACTTCTCATTTGCGTGGGATGACTTTTTTTTGGTTGTTCTTCATGTATTTCCAGTCTTATGTATTTTTTTGACATTATGAGCTTTCATTTGTAAGCACTTATGATTTTGTAATCGCACCGAGATAAAGTGCCTTTGTATTGCACATGTATTATGAGATCTTGCACATCAATTTTGTGCCTTATTGTACTCACACTATGATATAAAGTGCCATGGGGGTTTGATGTTTTCCTTTGTTTGCATTCATACCTTTCTCATGCATGTGTGCCTTGGTTTGCACACCCTTTGTATTTGCTTGTACTTTCATGTTTGCCCAATTAGATGTTCTTGGTTCTTCTTCATGCACTACATTATGGATTTCAGATTCAGTGTGCTTGTCATACCTCTCCCTTATCAGCATTATGGGGGGTTTCTACTGTTGGTGCTAATGTTTCCTTGGTTTTGCGTTGGAGTGAGCTATGTATTCAGTATTTGTTCCTATGTACTAGGTGGATGCAGTGGTTGGTTACCCATGCATTTCGGTGAGATGGAATACTTACCATATGGACACTCTTGCATTCCTATTTTCGGAGGCAACCTTCCATTTTTCACTTGATCAGTTCTTCAGACTATTGGTACTTGTGCCATCTGTATCTTCGGGTTCCAGATGTTTTGCCTGTGTTTGCCATCTGATTCGGATTCGAGTAGTGTCATTGAGGACACTTGTGCAGATTCATGTCTTCTTGATCCTGATCATCTTTTGTTTAAGAGGAGGTTCTTATTTCAGCATCATAACAGTCAGTCTATGACAAAGTTTGCAGCTTCTTCATGCTTCAGTGATTCTTCATGCTCTTCTTTTGTTCCTATCTTCTGGAACATTCTTGTTTGGAGGCTTCTTAGTCCTTCACTTGAGATTTCATCTCTTCTTAGAGGGGAGTTTTGTTCCCACAAGGTTTTCTCCTTTTTCTTTATCTTACAGAGATTTCATTGTACTTGGGTACCTCATCAGGCCTTGTTGCCGGGACCCATTTTTCACTTTCTAGCATCTAGTCCTTAGTTTGTTTTTAGCTTCTCCCTAGCTTTATCTTAAGGGGGGGTGTTAGACTAAAAGGTATTAGTTTACTTAATTAATTAAATCATATGATTTAATAATTAAGTTGCCTTTTCTCTATTTCACTTAAGCTAAATTTAGGAAGCTAAACTTAGAAATATTTATAATTAATTAATTATTAATTATTAATTGCTTTTAGGGTTTATGTTTTTAGGTTTTGATCTCCTTTTATAAAGATTGGTCCCTTTGTAATCCTTACCAATCCGATTATTATTATTGCACATTCTTTCTGGTTTTTCAAAGCAATCTTTGTATTTTGTGTGAATCTTCCATTGTTGTGACAGGTTATTTGCATACTATTCACTAGGTTATGTGAGGTTGTATTTCACAACTTTAACATGGAATATCATGAACATCTCAAATAAAACTTGAAATTGAACTAGCAAAAGAAGATAATGACTCCATTTAATCAAAAGAAGATAACGACTCCATTTAATCAAATGCCATGATTAAATAATATACTCACATGCCATATTAATACAAAAAAATGTAACCAAAGCAACATTCAACCAATGTATGCAATTATATTTGGAACTGGAAATCAAAAGTTATGCAAGTGTAGGATATGTCAGGTTCACCAAAATGTATTGTAGGGAAATGGGGCTCACTAGTCTAAACATACAAACTAGGAATCAAATCCAATCCCATCAATTACATTGGAGAACAATCAATTAGGCCCAACTTTAGAACCTTGGGAGAGCTGGGAATTTTATGGTTGATTGATTGTTCTCTTTTGATTTGATTGATTGGATATGATTAGAGATTAACAATGTATGAACTAGTATAAATAGTGCAAAAGTGTCAATAATCAACAAAAACAAATAAATGAATATTTGAGAATCAATTGAGATGTACAAAATTGGAAAGGGGATGGAAAGAGGAACTTGTGTTTGAAATCTAAAATCAAAATGTTTGGACACTATGGCTAGGCGCCCTAGTCCTAACAGGTGCCTAGGTGTAGAACAAAGATCAAAATGGTCTTATGAGTCTCCAAATTGGCTTCTGGTCAAATTGCAAGTCAAAACATATGGAATATGGTGCTAGGCACCCTAGTCCCTACCTTTTCTACTTAGCTTTGTCTAGGTGCCTTTGTCTTTGTCTTCACTATGCTCCCCTACCTTCAAATTGAGCTTGGAACCTCTTTCTGAGCCTACCGTCGCATAAAAGAAGAGGAAAATAGTGTTGGGTTGTATAGGGGTTTTCCTAAGTCAAACCTCAAGTTGGAGTTAACCCTACAACAATTATGATGAAAAAGAGAGTTTACCCTTGGTAGGGCATAGACTAAATTTGAAATGAAATGTTTGAATGGAAATGGTTATACCTTTGATTGCTGATGCAATTCTCTTTAAATAAGTCCCCCAAGTGTTGATGCAATAACATGATAAAACATCACAAAATTCATCATGAAAACATAATTGAAGATAGCTTGTTGTAGCTTGATGCTCCTTATACTCAGATCTACTCTTGAGAGAAATTTTTTTCTCTTGAATTCTGAAGATGATATGTTAAAATGAATTAGGAATGATGTCTTATATAGGGTTCTTAAGGTATGTTTGCATTTAGTTTGACTTACAATGGTCATATCCCAATTTCAACACCATATTTGGAAATGTTAAGGCTAACACATTACTTTCCCTAAATTTCAGCAAAAAACATCAAATTAGTGGTTAAGCCACATAGTATCGACAAAATAGGCCCCGATTTTTAGGAAAGCGATATAATAGGACCCTACTACTAAAATCTAGAATTTATATTAGGAGTGATTCCAATCAAGTGGGGAATAAAGTGCTTTGAAATTTAAAATAGGATAGAACCCCAAATAAGCTTGAAATGATATAGGAAAAAGGGCACACTAAAGGGCCCAAAGAGGAGTGTCTTGAAGTATTTTTTAAATAGGATAGGACTAATATTATCTAGTTGAGGATTAATTCAAGGCTATAAATGGTCCTAAAATGCTTAAGGGGATGAGAAACTAAAGTGAGTGCTAAGGAGTGTTTGAAATTGGACTCATAATTAATGGAGTATAATTTACAACATTGCAGGTAGTATGCTTAATCTTCTTCTCTTATTTTTCTCTCTTCTCTACTAAATGGTATGCTAACGTTTTCCTTCTTTAAATCATGTTATGTTATATAGTTAGATTCTCTTTATATTTAGTGTACATTGCTTCATTTATGACAAACTTTTAGTTTGGCTTGGATTAATTTTGTAGTTTCTTTTCATTGATTAAGAAATTACATTCTTTATGTTAGCCTATAATTCAATATTTAATATCCCATGTTAGCTAGATCATGTTGTGTTTAGTTAGAAAACCCATTTAGCTAGATCACATCGACATTTAACTTAAATACGAGTACATTACATCATCACTTGTTGCATTTAGTTAAACACTTATGAAGTTGTTAATTAAACTACACATGTATCAATTTTATCATTATGACATTTATTACACAATCTACATTGATTGTTTAATCAATAATAATTGTATTAAATTAGACATATATGTTCATCACCATGTTTGTTGTATTTAATCAAAGCAATATACCACATTGTTTTGCATTAAATCACATGCAAAACATCACCCTATATATACACTAGTTTTGGCTACAAGATATACAACAAAATCACCACCAAAATAAAATGTGGCGTATAACACATCTCATCACCCTAAGGATGGTGGTTAATAGAACCCTTAGGCCCTAGCAGTGGTAGTGGCTGTGTAATAGAGGAACATCTATGGGATGCAATGGATCGTGAGTGACTCATAGAGGTGCTCGTCCTCTCCATCTCCTGAACATACCTCCAAGTCTCATCGCCTCTACCCTGAGCTCAATGTTCTCATGATGCAACCAATCCTCTAAGGCTCATTATTGCCCCACCCCATCTAGTAAAGTCTCCAAATATTTTCTCATAGGCTCGAAGATGTCCTCGTGTCTCCCTGCACTATGTTGTGACCTAAAATGGTTTGTATTGACCACTAGGTTCTCATGAATGAGAACATCTCCCTGATGACATGTCCCACAAAGTTGCATTGTCCTCGCATGCCAATTTTAAGAAAGTAGAGAAATTTGATATGATATATCATCATGTATGTCGAAATTGAAATGAACATATAAACACCCAAAAATCAATGCGTATATGTAATCACTTACTTGGATCCCTTTCTTGTCACTCAAGATCAATAGAAATAAAAGGCTTGAATATTGTAGCTGGGGGCATAGCAGTAGAAACTCTGCTCATCCCTCCACACTCATGAAGGCTCGGTATCTCAAAAAGGGGTTGACAATGATGATAAATGTGCTTGGGAGACATGCCTCCATAGTGATATATCATCATCCTATCTCTCATCTACTCTCTTCCCTCTATAATCTATGCCCAGTGGATCATAGTCCTGAGTATGATACCTGTCCTACTCATGGTCTTGAGTATGATCCTCATCCTGCTCCTGGTCCCAATCTCAATTTGGATCCTCATCTCCATCTCCATCCATATCCATCTCTCCATCCTCCTTGTTTACAATTAAGGTGTCAACCTTAGCCATTCTGGACATTCTATTTATTTATTTAATGCCTTCATTGTAATTTCTTTCTCATCATATTTTGTCATCTAGTGTGACATGGCATAGTGAGTTGTCTTCTTGTTGGGAGGTGACATAGAAGATGAAGGAATACATTTTTTATTTATATGGGCATGTAGGCGTCCCACTTTGGTAGATATATTTTTGCATGTGTCGAGATTCTAGAAACTTATGCAAGTCATTATTGTATGAAATATTCTTATGACTAGTTGGACAAGTGTTAGAAGGCATCTTGGGTTATGACGAGTTGTAAGAGAATCAATTAATTATATTCATTTATGACAAGTTCTCTTACAATTGTAAGTGTTGTCATATATGACAAATTCTATGATAGTTGTAAGGTGCATAAGAGCATATGTTACACCTATTATTAGCAAAAAATAAGTGCTTAATTTTGGAGGTATGTGAGAGAGGTTAGAAAATGACGTACACGTCTCATTCACATGCTTAGAGGTGGTCAGAAAATGTGCCACAAGGACTTGCACGTCCTTCTCTTTTGGCTTTATTTAAAAGCCACTTCAAACTTGTATTTCTGTATATACGTCTTCTATGTGGGTTTAAAGAAAGGAGTGAGGAATTTTTTTCTTTTTGCAGGGTTATGTTGTCAGATTTCCTCTAGAAGAGAAAGATGTTGATTCTATCTAAAGGCTTAAAGCTTGTAAGTGTATTATAATGGTTTAAAAAAAATTAATATATTGGTTTTATACTTTGGAGTGTGACATTGTTCTTACTTGAAAGGGTTTTCCCCACATATATTGTTGTTTCTTATCTTCTATCTATCTTTCCTCTATTCTTCTTCTTTCATATTTTTGAAGTGTTAATTTACATGCCATTGTGTTGGCAAAATTGTTTACATTTCCTAACTACATTATCTTTCCTTGTAGAGTTAATGGATGGGAAATTAACTATGATTGTTTTTTCTTTAATTGCTTAGTAGTATGTGATTGTATCAAGTAATAGAAAAACATAGGATACCAAAGGTGCATACTGGTTCTTAGATGGATATTTGGGTTCATCTTTCCCTTTCATTTGGTATCAGAGCTTAGATCCATGTTTTAAATGTGCTTGAATGTGCATGTTTCTGAGTTGCATGTACTTGCATGAACTTCTGCATTGCTTGCATGCTATTGCATGTGAAGATCCATGGTGTTTAAGGTTCTCGGTATTAATCTTGTTCGAGTGGAAGTTTGGTAGTTGATCTTATATTTGGATACAACAAGCATTATGAATGATAAAAATTATGAAGTTGATTGTGTGGTTCTTTTCAATTTGATATTGATTTGGAGCTCTTGTTGGATAGTATGTTAGAACCCTCACGCATAGCAGTGTTATTTCATTATATGGTTTGATGTTCTTATGTTAGGTGCTTGGATTTAGTCCTTGGCATTGGAAAGCTCTATTTCATTGGTCTGAATGCATGTAGGCTATGGAATTTATCATTGGATGATCTAAAAGCTTATAGGATGGCCTAGCTCCTCTATATTTGTGTACTTGTTGGTGGTTGTGGAGTTGTACTACAAATGGGCTTGGAGTTCCTAGATCTCTTCTTCCTTTTGGTTGGTTGTACTTGCATGTTTCTGTTTCATGTTGGTTGGATCTGAGGGTTTTGTAGATTTCTTGTTCAAAATCCATGGCTAAGATTATCTATGTTATTCCATTTATCTAGTTTATTTCCAACCACACCATGAAAATAACTTAAAATTCATCAAATTTTGAAGATCATAAAATTGACATTCTAAGAATACCCTTTTGGTTTAAATGCACTCAAAATGCCTCTTTTAACATAAAACATGCAATTCACTCACCCTATGGTGGATTGTGCAACATGAGGGTGTTTTTGGAAAAAATCCATAAAATATTCCAAAAAATATAATTAACTACTCAATGCAAGATTCAAATCAATGAAAAATGTCTTTCCCAATCCCTCTAACATTCTTCAAATATGCAGTAACAAGAAATGCACAAAATAAGAGAGAAATGGATATTTTTACCTCAAGTTGGGTTGAAACTTCAAACGAATAGTTCTTCCCACACACACAATGGATGCACAATCCCTTCTAGTATCCTAAATTCCTATTCTAATGTGAAACACCTTATGCAAATCCCTCCACTCTAGCTCCCACAATCAATGAATCGAAGTTTCAGCTATAGGGTTATCCTCTCACCACATTTTCTTCCCCAAAATGACATAATGTAAAAATTAACCCTTATCCTCTATTTACCCAAGACCAATTTTCAATTTTTGAAAATAAAAATGTTTATTTTTAATTATTTTAATTCCTAAATACACTTATGCCACTTTTAATTTTCCCGAACACTTAATTGGCAATACCTTCAAAAACACATTTAATTTTAAATCAATAATTTATTCTATAAAATCATGAACTCATTTCACATTTAAATTTTACCATGATTACTATTTAATCATAAGTGTTCAAACACTCTTTATTGATCTTTCACATGGGGAATAATGTTTCTCCCACATTACTAATCACAATATCCAAGGTTTAATGTTAAAACATACCGGCGGATCATATTCATATTGAGTATGATAGGTGAGGTAAAGTGGAATTTGGCCAATGCGACATCTCCTATTAACCACTATTAGGGAGGGTACACTCAGACCTATTGAGCTAGGTGGATTTGATACCCAGTACCTGCATCACTCAACAAACGTCAATAGTATCTGTGCATATACATCATACTCGAAATACATATGAATTAACCAATCAAGGTCAACATTATAAACATAGTTAATACCTCACAACATAACCATATCATAATAGACATAATCAATTACTAGATCAACATGTATAATCATCTACAATGATAAGCGCATCACATTCAAACGATCAAAATTCTATAATTGTGTTAAAGAGTGCACTATATGGATGCCAATACCATATGCATTATTGACAATGGATCAAAATAATGATGATAGACTGCAAACATGGGAGACATTACATCTAGAGGTGGTGCCAGGGTGGTGGGCCAAACAATGCGCCACTTGAGGCACATAGTCCCTGGTGTCCCATAAAACCTCTGTGGTTACTATGAGCACTTAGGAGCATACAACGAACCATCATTGCAAAACAAACATTTTAATATTTTTTCTGATAGATCACTAATACATTTGGCCTCAAATTCTGATGGAGGTTTCCGATGGACAAGGCATTTTGTGATCAAATTTGATTTTTTTTTTTAAAAGCGCGATAATGTCGAAATGCCGATGATGTTTTCTGACGAAGCCTGTGTTAGTCAAAATTCCGACAACCACAGGCATTATTAGAAAAAAAAAAGCGCGGGTTCATTTGAAAACCATGCGCGACAGATTGAATTAACAATTCGTTTGCCTCTGCCAATTCCTTTGTTTCTTTGCCTCTCTGCAAATCGGGTTCGACGTGTCCTTATCCCTTTAACTCCCAACTTCCTAATTAACAACAACTGATTTATATCAACCATCTTGTTATCTTTTCCTGGTCTGGTTTAAAATTGAGTTGTTTAGCAGGTGATATCGAAGGATTGAGTAGCTAGTTTGGAGGGTATCGAACTATTGGAGATGGCGAAATTCCTATAGATTTTTCGCATGCTTGTAAATTCCCGTGGACTTGTAGGTTGTGTGTTTGAATCATGTAAAGTTGGTTGCAGACAAGTTCATTTCAGAGTGTGTCTCATAAATTTGAGCTGGTCATCCTACTAGTATGTTCTCATTTATCTGTTTTTCTTTACTTTCCTAATGCTGTAGTTCCTAGTTATTGAAAAGTCTTCCAATTATCGATTATGTTAGATAAAGGCTAAAAGTATTGTATAAAAATTTAAAAAAAAGTAAACCCTATTTACTATACCAGAATCGGGACATAAGCAACAATGATGTCCACATATTTATCTCAGTGGTGTTACAAAATAGACTTCAACCTCCAAGTTTTGTCAAATCCACAGAAAAATCTTTTAGAATCAAATAAGGTGATAAGCATTTGAATCTTCCATAGTTCAATTTGGCACCAGTTGTAGAGTGTCTTGGGATTCAATCTAACAGTTGGAATTTTTGCTTGAATGCCCCTTTGTGCATATAGCCTTATTTTGCTCATCATATATAACGGATTTAAGAAATATTTAAATGGATCTCCCTCGATCAAATTTGTCTAGCTGTTATTCCTCTTCATTCCACCTGCTATTATCCAATGTTGAAAGTTGCAAAAGCCCAAAAAATTTCTCTGTCCAGGAAGGTTTTGGTCATTTTTCTCACTTTTTGTGGAGTTGTAGACTTTTTGTTGACTACTGGACTTATTCTAACTGTCTAATATCCAGTTCCAACTGTCAGTCCCATGTGGAAGCTCTGCTAAGTATATTGGGTTTTTCTTCTCTTCATCTATTTTTATTTCCTCCTTTTGTGGGTTTTTAACGAACAACTGGACTTTTGTCTCTTTGTCCCAATATTCCATTCTCTTCTGCCCCTAATAACCTATTTGAGGTTGTAGAATGAAGAGTTATCTTTAATTCAAGACAGGTTGGAAGGTCAACCATGGATTATAAAGAAAGTTCTAATGGTTTTTGTCAAAAATGTCATAAAACCCTTGTTGACAGGTTTGCAACAAAAGAATTGATTATAACTCTTAATGTAACCGCTTAAGTTTCTCCATATTTTGGATTCTAATAGTCAGTTCAATTCTCTTTCATATGAAGTTGGTTTCATGTTGATTGGTTGTATAAATTATAATAAATCTTATGCCCTAGCAGGCTAAATATGGAATAAGCCTAAATGCCATTGACTCAAAACCACATTATGAATGATAAAACCTTAAAATTCTCAACTTAAAACCTTAATACATCATGAATGACTTGATTGAATTCTTCGTAAATTCATCATTCCTAATTTGATTATATTAGATGACACAATAAAAAGGTTTCTCTCTTTTTAAAACTCAAATATTTTTCATCAACTTGCCAAAATCAAGCTTTTTTTTAGCCAAGAAAACTATCTAAATAAAATAGTCTTCATAATTGAAGAGAGTATAAGTTTAAGTAACATTTCAACTTCTATATAATGATTTCTAAGAAGACTTCCGTACTTGCAATATCCTTTTGCGTAGTTTGTGAAGGTTATGCACCAAAGTTTTGATAGCTTGATTTTTTTGCGTGTGAAGAAAGACCATGTCCGAAAATATCAGCGAAGAATAAAATAAGGAGACAATTGCTAGATTGTGGTCTAACTTGAAAAGAAAAGGTGATGGAAAATGTTATTGTCCCTGCAAAATTTGTAAGGGCTTAAAGACTAGAAAACTTTTAATCAAAACAACTAAGAAACATTGTAGGCAACATGGTCACATTGAAGGGGGACATGATTTTCATCCATTGGTAAGCTGTTCATTATATCGTTTTAACAATTTATATACATAAGAAATCACTTCATGATGAGATCATGATCATGGTTTATTTATTTTGATCATTTTTATGGGCACATGATATGGACCAACACAACCCGGAGAATATGTTTTTTGAAGTGGAGGAACATGGAGGTGTGAATATCGAAGCTGGAGATAATGATCCCATGGAAGATGATGATCATGCGTCAGAAAAAAAACAATTGAAGATGATGGTACAAATACATTGATCCATGACACATTTAGTACTGGCGCAGCCGATCATAATGATCAAGATGACTTTGATGTTGTTCATGATTTGCCTATACTTGAGAAGGCATACAAGCCCCTTTATGAAGGCTCCCAAACAACTCTTCTCTCCGCTGTATTGTTGTTGGTGAACTTCAAGGTTATGAATGGTTTATCCAACATAACAATCTCACGTATGTTAAGGTATGTCGTATATGTCATTATAGTTAATAAAGGGTGAATCATGTACCATTAGTATTCTTTATATTAACAAATTAATATTTTGTAGATTGATAGGTGAGTTTTTGTTACCACCATCAAATATTCTACCTCGCTCATACCGAGAATTATCTTCCATTCTGAAAGATATCGAAATGGAGTATCAAGCAATAGATGCTTGTCCCAATGATCATATTATATATCATAAACAACATGAATTTGCAACAGAATGCCCTGAATGCCATATTAGTAGATATCGAATAGATCAAATAACAAAAAAGGTGCCTCGCAAGGTTCTTCGTTATATTCCCATTATTCCATGTATGCAACGATGATTGAGGTGCACTAGCTTGGCACAATTTATGGGTTACCATGCACGCAATGGATTACTCTTTATATTTATATAATCTAACATATTTCAAACTTTTCATAGACTGAGTGACAAGTCAAAGGAAATTAAGGCAAGACAAGAAAAGCACGGGCAACACAGACTCGACTCTGGTGGTTATATGAAACTTGCCGCACGAATTGTAAGTATCAGTAAATGAAATATCGCATCGAAATATTTATAAATTGCAAACGATTTTTTTTTTGATCAAACAATACAAGCAAAATTCACAATACTAAGCAAAAATGCAGGCTCTGAATTCAATAGAGCGCCCACACAAGATGACATGAGAATTGCCTACCAGCAAGGTTATACAATTGTGGTTGAATGGCTACGAGAATTGTGTGGGAAAACACGAGATTCTGGTGCATCCGTTACACAGGTAAATAAGCTATATGAAAATAATTTCAAATTGAATACTTTACCAATAATCTATTTGATATTAAGTTCCAACATAAAGTGAATTTATTTGTTTTAATTAAGCAAGCAATTATAACAATGCGCATGACATTGGAATGCAGCCTGATAATCGTGGAACACAACCTCCACATGAAGGTTTGGATGTGCATCCCAGTAGTGGAGGTATTCATTTGTTATTCAATTTTTTTTATGTAATTATTAATACAAATAAACATCTTAAATTGTAATTGGTGTAGAAATTAATATTACCTTTTTTGTTACTATTTTAGAGCATGTAGTCGGTGGTGACCAAGTGGAGCATGATCCGGGTAGACAACATCAGGAATGTGATGTTCCCCAGTCAGGTAAAGAGGACCACTGCTATTCCTTTAAACAAATTTAAGTGCAATTGGTTTATTGACTAATGTAACCTTTCGTATTTCAACTCTAGAGGATCTAGAGGGTGTTCAACATGTTGAGGTTGAGGCTAGACAAAATGATTTCGAAGATGATGTGGCCCCATCAGGTAAAGAGCGCCACAATTATGTTCTTTAAATTAATGAAATACTTGTAACAAAAATAAAAAAAATGATTTGAATTTAATCCATTTCTTTGTTATTGCAAAGGACCCCCCTTTGCATCAGTGTCCTTGTCCTCAAAAGAGGACTAGGCATACATCGAGATCACAAGCAGAGGGCAGAACAATTGAAGAGGGGGGAAATGACGAAGAAAACGATGCTCCACTTAGTCTTTACATAGCTTTAAAAAAAACAAAAAAACAAATGATTGTAATCTACATTATTTGATAATGGCTGATTTTTATGTGTTAATGAATGTAATTATGTTCTAATGAATGTTCATGAATGATGTGTTAATTAATATTGATGAATGTTGCGTGTTAATTAATATTAATGAATGTTGAGTGTTATTGAACGTTATGTGATAATGAATGAATGCTATATTTTATTAATGGATGAAACAATGAATGAATGCTAGATGTTAGCGGGGAATTTAGAGTGATGTTAGGGGGGGGGAGGGGCCAAATGAGCTTCCACCTTCACGTGGTTGGCCCTATTAAGTAGAGAATATTAAACTATTATCGAAACCAAGCGAAGCTCAATAAGATAACACACTTTTCAATATTTCATTATGTTGCACAGTTAATCTTATTGAATAATGTATATTGAATCTTAATTGCAGGGTCCAACAGAGCCAACACGAACAACAACTCCACAAGTAAGTGGTTTGTTTTTTAAGTTTTTTCTTTTTTCAACAAAAGCTGTTTTTGATGTGATAAGGGCTGCAAAGCTAGCTAATGTAAAGAGCCAAAGGTTGTTAGTGAGCTTATCTATGCATATGCTAAGATTTTTTAAGTTTTTAAGTTTTTTTTTTCAACATAAGCTGTTTTTGATGTGTGTTCTTTTTTTCCTTTCTATAAATAAGTATTGTGAGATTAAGATTGAACATTTTGGATATTGATTCTTTTAGTGAAAGACACCTCTTTGTTTTCATGATAATCTGGGAAGGTTCATCTGGAGTGTTATTTGTAACTGTGAAGGTGAGAAATTGATATTTTTTGTGTTCTGACATTTATTTTTTGTTCCAGGTGGATGACTTGGAAGAGGTAAGTGATTACTATCAAAATAGGGGTCGCTTTGATGAACTCATATCCGTGTTTGTGATGAGGAGCAACACTGGAAGGAACTTACATATTTATACATTCAAGATGATGAATATGATTATGTTGTCACTACTATCATGAACCATTCTCCAGAGGCATGGGATCATATGCAATTCAAAGATGTTGTAGTTAAAGTGGCCAATGTTGAATTGTACTACAAAGATGTCCACTTTTATTTGCAAGAACACCCATATCTTATTAATGACCTCTTGAATGTCCTTGCCCTTAAGGTAGACCACACATGAGTGGTTGACATCATGCATAAGGTATGGCCCTCAACTCTTTTATTCTGTTAGTGTTTTTAGGATTACCGAGATGTCTTTCACTTGGATATTAAGTTTTTCTAGATGTTATCTTTAGCAACTATTTGGTTTGGAAATTTTTTATGAGTATCTTTTGTTCTGTTGTATTTGTTATCCACACTAGACATCTCTGTCTTGTGAAGCCGTACATGGTTGTAGTATAGAGCAACAATGTAGCTTCTATTAATGAGGCTTTGAATGAAATTTATGTAGACGAGGAAGATTATGATAGGCTTAGAGAATCTATAGATATGCACGATAACTTTGATCAAATAGGGCTTGCTCAGAGGATGAGAGGAACTTCTCTATTGGTTCTTTCATTTAAGTTACAGTGGGATCTAATTTAGCATTTGAATAGTTTTCTAATGATCTTCATATTAAATTAGGTTGAGAAACATGAACTTCTTGAATTCCGCCGTATTGCTACTTTCATTTACAAGAAAGCAGGAAGATGGAGGCAGTCTATTGTGTTGGTTCCCAAAACCACATATTGGAAACCAAAGAGTTTTGCCACTTCTCTTGGTGGTTTCAAATTAGTTCTGGCCAACGAACAAGAATGATCACCATATCAAATTCCCTGCACTTCAGGCTTCACTAAATCAAGGCGGGTGAACCTATACCTGAAACCTAAATCTGCCGGTTAAAGGCTTTTCTATAGTGAATTTTAAAAAAACCAGCGACCCTTCAAGGAGGCAAATGATTCTTGAATTCTGTCTAGTTATATTTATTGCTTGATAAAAATTATGAAATGCTTAGTTATAAATGTTTATGAAGTTGTGCCTGTATAAATTAGAAGTGTGATTCCTTGATGAAGATTGCTTTTGAAAATACCTAATTTAATTATATCAGATCAACAACAGACCAGTGCCTTCATCCCTTACTGATTCCATACTATTTCAATTTGAAAGATCCTACGTATAATCATGGAGACTGTTTTAATAACTTGTTTTCAAAACAAGACCATCACATCAAAAGCATCTATATGGATTGTAACTGAAATATAAAATGTAGTTAGTCTTACTGAATTTTAACTTTTCTTTGAAAGACCAATAAGACAATTTGAAACTTGCCAACCAACCTTTCAAACTGATGCTCAAACTGGAAATTAGTCTCAATCACAATAGCATAAGATAGCACATTGACGCAATATAATAAAATAGATTTATCACATGGAACTAATCAATCAATTGAAAAGAATATACCATTCAGAATGAAGAACACTTGAAATTTATATTGAAAATAGATAATCAAACCAGTTGATTTCAATATGTATCATCCATCAACTTTGATATTTCCAGAAAACAAACTGCGTAAGTGCAGTATAAAATTGTCTTGATAAGATCATAAAACTTGAGGTATCTCCCCCACTTGTTCTAAAAGATCCTCTATTTATAGATGAGGATTCAATTTGAAAGTGAAAGGGCATACCCTTTCATTAAAACTAAAACTAACAAAAACTAACTAAAAACTAACTTCCTAAAAACGATCTTTACAATATGAACATATTATAAAAAACATAGAAAAACATGACTTTGGGCTCCAACTTAGACATCGGGTCTGGTCTCCCAACATCTTGCCGCACTTCTGGATATGCTCCAAGTACTTCTCTGACTTATATGTGTCTGCATCGTGGATGATATCCCTGACAATGACTTCCAGCGTGACAAATTTTTCCATCTGTTTCACAGTCTCTTTCAATTCAATTCCATCAATTTGGGCAATATCAAGGGTGGCATTGAGAAGACTATGACATTCTGAGATCCATACATCTTTATCCTTTATCTCACCCTTCTAATCAATTAACTCTGGGAAACCATGCTGAACAGTGTGTTTGCATTCATCATATTCAAATTGTAATTGTTCATCAAATTTATTGTGTTTAGCCAACAACCTCTTTATTTTTTTAATTTCTTTTGTTTCCGCTTTGGCCATTGTTTTATCATGCAACCTTGTTCCCAATTTGTTTGAAATTCTGTTGTGTGAAACTGCATTGTCCATGTTCTTTTGAAATACTGTCCAAAATTCTTTCATAAATCCTTGTAAAACCTCAAATATTTTAGTTAGTAATACAACAACAGTATCTGCCCTCACACTTCGCATCTGTTTTAATATCCTTTTATTTTCTTGCTGCAAGTCCTCACATTTTTTCTTCCATTGAGAGCTATCTAGAGTAAGAACCATTGGCACCTGTTGCCCACTTCTCCTTAGCGTTTCTTCATACAACGCCTTGTACTGGTTCCTCTCCCTCACTACTCTGACCATCTGTGCTTTATTGAATTTTGAAATATCCACTCCGATATCAATAGAAACAATTGGAACAATTTCACCAACTTGTAGTTTCATCATATGGCCAAAGGCCTTGTCAACATCAATGATCTTTGGTCTCTTATTGGGAGGGTACAAAGCCCATAACAACAAAGCTTCCTCATCCTGATCAAATCTTGAACCAATAAATACATCATTTACACCTTGTATATCCAATTTGAATTCCTTGTTTTTTGAATGCAATAAACTGTCAAAGATAAAATAAGCACTAAGGTCCCATCCGGGAAAGAAAATCACCCCAGCCTCTGTAAGCAGTTTCCTCCCCTTTTGAGGGGTCATTGTGGTTATCTCTACATCAATTTCCTCTTTTAATTTATTTAACAACTCAACCTCATTATCAGTCATTATTTTGGGAATAGAGTCCCTCAATTTATTTCCTTTAAAATTGTACAAGAAGATTTAAATTCTTTGGAATGAATAAAAACATCATCAACAACAAAAGTAGAAAAATCCTCTAACTGAGAGTTAGCATGAACTTCTAATGCTGTCTCTATTTGGCCTTGCATGTCTAGCTCTTCTTCCTTCTTTGGAACTTTCCATCTAGAGACAACTGCATTCTCATCAGATTCACTTTTTGCCGCCTCCTCGGTTTCAATTTCTTAGAGTCTCTGTCTCTTTTCTGCCAGTTCATTATTCAGTTGATCAATTACCTCTTTGGCCTTTGCATCCTCCATGTTCCTGAAGATATCTTCAGCCTCAATAATGACATACAGATAACCTCCCAAGTTCTGCCTCTTCTTGCAAGAGTGAATGTATCCTTCAGGATCATAGTTTTTCCTAGCATAATGCTCAAACAAATTGTATTCTTCTATCAACTTCTTATCAATTATTTCATAAGCTTTGGTTGACACTATGGTGAAATCACCAAAACTCAGTGTCCCAAGTAGGAAGGCTTGCTTACGCATATCTGTAAAATGTTTAGCATTGGACACACTCAATTGCCTCACAATCTCTAGATAAGATGTTCAGTCTGGTACTAGTTTTGGCAGCATGTAGGGGCTCCCCAAAAATCCTTATACTCTAAAACATGTAAAATCCTTATTCACAAACCAGTCCCCCTAGTTATGATCAACAATGTGTCTTTCATCATAATCCTTGGGTCTTAGGAACCTCTTGATCTCGTCAGAGATAGACCCTTCACATGAAATCCCATACATTCGGTACAATGGCATCACAATAAGTTCTTCAAACTTAATATAGTTGGACCTCATATATTGAGAATCCCAAAGAGATATCCACAGTTGGACGGGCTGCTCCTCACCTTCCCTGTTCTTGGTATTTAATTTTAGGCCCTCAGGCCAAAAACCCTTTACATATCCATAAAATAACACTAGATGCATCAATAGTGAATAAAATTTGAAATTGGGATGAGTATCATGCCTAAGGTTTAAAAAACCTTCATGCAACCTCTCCACCAGATATGCTGCATAGTCAAAAGGCCTAGGTTCATACATTTGTATATCAGAGGCTAACACTAGTGGCCCAGTGCTTGCCAGATCAGGCACCTCCACCCCTCCTACTTGCCCACACGACATATATGTGTACTGCAAGTAGTGTCTGAACAAATCAATGCTGAATGGTGGCCCGTCTTCCTCTGTTAATTTTCCTGCCTGCCTCTTGTGAATGGCAATTTTCCAGCTAGTATATGTAGTGTCCATTATGAGGTATTCTTCCTCCAACTCCCCAAAGGACAAGGGCTTATTAGGACTGGGGTCTAAATTGAAAACCTCGTTTATGGTACCCACAAAAAATCTAATAAATGCTTCCCATTTGGGAGTTGAATGCACCTCTTCATCGAATTATAATTCCTCACCAAAACCTCTAGCAATCTTATGTTTACAAAAACATTGGGGACTGTTAGCTTACCTAAATTTGTCATCCAAGGATTGCAGAGTGACATCTCCTTGCTCCTCCTCAAATAGTGGAACATAAACAGTTCATGTCCCCTTACCTTGGTCCAGACATCTCCGACCTCTTTGTACTTGTCTTCTAATTGGTCTCTCCCCGGTAGGTGCTACTTCGACCTTCTGGATTTTGGGCTGGGTGCCTGCATTTGGTCTATCATGTCTTGGTTTAACCTCCTGACTGGAGGCACCTCTTTAGTTTTTCCTTAGAGTCGGGGCTCTTGGCCGTCCTCTTCTTTCCTCTTGAACTCGAAGCTTCCATTTCTAAATTACAATCCTCTGCTCTGTTTTTCAAAGGTGCAATGTGTTCTATCTGTGTATTTTTCTTTCACCAATGCAATATTTAGACAAGGCAATTTCTAGTTCTGCCATATTCTTTTGCAATAATGTACTTCTCATTAAATTTGCCTCATGCGAACCATAGATGCATCTACTGCAAGTATTAAATAGAAGATTTTAATTTTTTTTGGTTTTGAATTCTAATATGACAATGGCTCGTCGACATGTCTCCCTGATGAATATTTCCCTTTTGGCGCTCTTTGAACAACCCTTTATCTGCTTCAACATCTTACTTTGTCTTATCGGGATACCCTAAGCCGATGACTCCTTTTCCTCCTCATCGGTATATCTCAAATAGTTATTCTCATTGGGCGTCAGGTGAGCTCATTTAGCGTTATCGCGATAGGCATTGTTTCCCCGATGGGCTTCACCATCGGCATAGCTCTTCCCAATGCAACCGGCTTCATCGCCATGAGTCTTCCCAATAGTGTCTTCGCTTCGCTCAATCAGTCTGCTCCTTCATCGGGTATTGAGGTAATTCGAAATGAAACATACCGATAAACAAAGTCTTCCCGATAGAGTATGTTCCATTGGTATATGTTTCGCCGATGATTTCTTCGGGCATTGGGGTGGCTCAAAGTAACACATACCGATCACTTTTGTTATACCGATGGACTCTTCTTTTCGTCACTCTTATCGGTATAAGTCTTACCGATAGTCTCATTGGCTATCGACAAGAGAATTCTCCACTGCTGTCGCTAGTGTTTACTATGCCGATGGGTCATATTGGTATAGTTTTTGCCGATGCATCAATTCTCCTCAACTTTGCTCCTTGATCGGTAAACTTTTGCTAATGAGTACAACTCCAGCTTGCTATGCTTTCTCATCGGTATATGGTATCCCAATGCAAAATTGGTCTTTGTTAGTTTAAGTGTCCTCATCGGTATAACTTATACCGATAATGTGAAATTTCAATCATTTTCAACTCCTTCTTTAAGATACAAAAATTGATAATGGATTTAATAAAATCTGAACAAAAACTCTGTTCTGCATGGGAGCTTTACCCTTTATGATAATTACTTGTGCACTTTGATCAATCCTAAGAACCTGTTTGCTAGGCCTCCTCACCTCAAAAGGAAACCCAGAGTGCTTCATCTTATCTCAATGCCACCCTCAATATGCCCACCTGATGGTTGAATCTCTGGAGAGAAGTCACAAATGGATGGAGATTGTCACTACACGATTGCACCTACACATAAAACCCAACAGTAACTATTCTTATGGAAAAAGTGCTCAATATATAAAAGGAAATTATAGAAAAATAACATTTTTAAGAGCATAATTTATTTAAAAAATTATGTGCTAACATGTTGCACTGTCTAAAAAGGATAATCTTTACAAGGATGCAATGGAAACTAGTTCTCAATCGGGTGATCGTGAACTTGCAGAGGAATTGCTGGTGTATTTTGTGGAACAAGTATACAATTGGTAAAACATATAGTTGGTTGTTCTCTCTCATAGGCTAAAGTATATTTTGAATTTTCATTTTGGATTGGGGCATTGAAATGGGGCTTACTTTTGCATTTGGAACTGCAGGGCAAGAAAGAATGCTTTGCTTCATGCTTGTTCATATGCTATGACTTGATCAAACCAGATGTGGCTTTGGAACTTGCTTAGATGAATAATATGACCGACTTTGTGTTTCCATACCTACTTCAGGTTCTTGATATACTCTAATCTTCTGTGAATATTTTAAGTTTCTCTTTAATAAACATTTTAAATATTCTACATAATCAAATAGCTAATATTCAAAAAAATTCTTTTTCAAAGTTCATTCGAGAATACATGACAAAAGTTGATGAGCTTGTTAAGGACAAGTTAGAGGCTGTCCAAGAAGAGAAATCCAAGGAGAAAGAAGAGAAAGATCTTGTTGCTCAACAGGTATGCATTTTGCTTAATTGAGCCTCAAGGAGCACTTGTTCTACTCTACTGACGGTTTTTAAATTTTTTAATAAATATGTGCCTATTTTGTTTACAAAATATGTATGCTCAACTTCTTCCCCTTGCTTTGCCAACACCTCCAATGCCTGGCATGGGAGTGGGCATGGGAGGTTGCTTTCAACCAAGTATGGGTGGAATGGGAATGCCTCCCATGCTAGCTTATGGTATGCCACCTATGGGTGGCTATTGATGGGATTGAAGAACTTAACGTGGGGCACAATTCTTCAATCATACATGGTTTTTAGAGGGTGGTCTTCGAGTGGAAAGATTAGATTGTCAAATTATTTTTATTGTCGTTTGGTTGGTTGATACAAAATAATGAATCTTTAGTATTATCGTATTGGTCAATCAGTTCAAATCTTTCCATCCACCAAGCATCTGATGAGGATGCTGTATGTTCGACAACATCCTCGTCGGATAAGCAGTGAGGGTGTCGTCAGAATTCCAACGCCCACCCAATTTATTTTGACGCCCGAACCGTCACACATATAACATCCTCGTCGGTGCGGATGCCCTAGTTGTCGTTGGAAGTCCGACGAACCCCCATGAAACATCTGACGAGGATGATGTATATCCGACGACATTCTCGCCAGATGGGCGGTCATGTTCACCGTCGAAACATTACCTGGATGCTGTCGGAATTCTAACGACATATAGAGTTTTACCGACGGCTAAGCGCAGTCATGGTTGTCATCAGAAGAGAATTCGATGGCGTCGGAATGTCCGACGTTCTTGAGCACCGTCAGAATGTCCGACTACAAGTTTTTGACGACGTTGCTTGTCGACAGTCTGACGAATTGTAGTCGAAATTCCGACGAACTGCCATCAGAATTGAGCCCCAAATGTACTAGTGGATAAATAGTTGTTTAAGGCCAACACCCATTATGTTGATATCAAAAAGTTTCAATTACATTCTTTATTTGATGACCCCTTCTTTACCAATAACATAGACCCAACACAATATGAAAAGTGCAAACAAAGCCCTACCTACCCATATAACAAAATGGGACACCAAACCCCACCCCCCCAATGGTGCTCCTAGACATTACCTAATTTACCATATACATCAAATGACACCAAACAACAAAATGGTGACCAACTATCCATATTTAATTGTCTATCTGTTAACAAACATGCTTCTAATTCCTTAGCAAAAACATCTTGGTAGAGTAGCTAGAGAATTTGGGCCTTTTTTTCCATCGAGAAGTCAAACCTGCAATCCATGTGAGCACGCACCTCTACCTCCCAACATACCATCTTCATTTCCCACTTCTGCATCTGACTCCTCTTTGATGACCATGGCCCCACCCGTGGCATCATCCTCCTTCGCCGAGTCCCATTCAAACCCTTCATTTCAAAGATAGCTTTTGATCCACCCCACTCTCATTCAGCTTCATCCCCAACCATTTTTTAAGAAAGTGTATGCTCCTCAACACTGTTGATTTCTTCCCTTCATAATGTTCTAGCTCAGTAGACATTACCAAAGGCAATCTTAGGACAGCTCGCCCCTAGCGTTGAGCGACATAGTAGTCTTTGGGGAAAGGGACACACTTCTCGGAGTCCACATTTGTGAGGATGTCCTCAATTTCTCCCAAGACAAAGACTTTAAAAATCTTCTCGCAGAGTCTTGGCCACCACCTTGGCTCCTCCATGTCTAGCAAGACCGTTAGGAACGATGCAGAGATATCCGTATTGACCCTATACCTATGGTAGGACTCGATAAATTATTTCCCGAAGATGACCTCAACGACATGGATAACTAGATAATGAGAAGGCTTAAGCATGAATTTGAGACATTTCTCAGTCACCTCGTCGAGAAAAGACATCTGATGCTTCCTCGATAAAATTCTAATGGGGGTGTCCATACTTAAACCGGACTAACATCAATTAACAAATCTAGATTGATGAGTCATCCTGATCTGCCTTGATGCATAAATAGGAAACTGCAACTTGCCTCTCTCCCCAAAGAAGGCAATCCACATGTTATCTTATGATGTGAGCCAAATCACACCCTGTCCTCCAAATCTATCTCAAGTTTGGGTTATGAATTCTTGGCATGCTTCAAACAAGCTTGTATATTTTCTTTCCATCATTTCAAATCCGTCATAGGTTGTTGTGTGTCTCTCTGTCGTTAATATCTCACTTGCATAACGACAACGTGCATTTTCAAATTAATTTGCAATCACTCGGGTTGATGTCTCATATTTTCCCTCATCAAAAATTGGATATCTTTGCATTTGCATATGACGCGAGGTAGGTGGTGATCAAAACTCTTTCGTCACTCATGATGGAAGTGACACTCCCCTTTAATCTTCATTCCCATTTTCCGCAACCAATTTGGCCAACCTATCTGCCACATCATTACCTTCTCAATACACGTGGCTGATTTCGAATTCCGCGAACCTTCCCATTAATTATTTTATGGGGCGTAACCAATAATTTAGTTTCTAGTTAGGGGTATAACTGAGATGAGTGGAATTTATCATTATCAAGGAATGACATTCTAGGTGAATTTGTTCTGCACCTATCTCCAGCGCCAAATGCAAGCCTAGTAGTGCCGTCTTGAATTTGGCAATGTTGTTAGTTGCCACTCCGAGATGCATCTTTCTACAAGGACATTCCCCTTCTCACCTTGAGTCACACATCTTGCCCCACTTGGCCTTGGGTTTCTCTTAGAGGCCCCACCAAAATTTATCTCTGTCCATCCTGTGTGAGGAGCATTCCCCTAGATTACGTTCCTATGATTGATAGGGAGATCAACCTTCCCAACCCCATTAAAGGGGGCACTTTAAGTCCAGATAAGACTTTGAGCATTTTCGAGCATCCCAATTGGTGAAAATATTCTTCTTTACTTATTTGCCTTAGGCAACATTGTTGACCAATTCTACAATCTAATCCTCGATTTTGTTGCATAACTTTTCTCTCGTCATTTCTTTGTCCTGAAAAATCCTTCGATTTTGCTCTTTCCATACCTCCCATATGGCTGTTGACGGAATGATAGTCCACAAGATGTCAAATAGGGATTTCTAGTGGTGTTTTGGCCAAATGTTGAGACATTCCTCAATGTCCATTGGGATGGGACATTGGAAATTTAGTTTGGACATGAGAAACTTCTAGCACCCTTTCACACATGGGTAGTTCAGTAGTATATGGTTGTTGGTTTTATTCTCATTTTTGTAGAGGACACAACACATTGGGCCATGAAAACCTAGCCTCCCTAATTGATCTTTCAAAAGAATTCTCTTTTGTAAGGCCATCTTGGCAAATGCTCCAGCCTTTGGGAGGTAATTCTTGTTCCACACTAATTTATTTGGCCTGTTCTAATTATCGATTGCTACCTCCTTCACTTTATAACCTATTTGGACCTTGTATGTCCCCATATTAGACCCACACCACCTAATAGTGTCTTCCTCGTTTGAGGGGATGAATGTTCTGTTTATCAAAATAACAGTAAAGGATTCTTTTTGGTCATTGGGTGCATTTAATGTCTAAAGCAAATGGCATCTCCATTGGGCCATCCCATTCTATATTACAATAGTGCCATAGTCACTTACCTTCTTTCCCCATACACGTTTTGTCCCATTTATATGTCTTCCATATTAGGGTGACTTGCAATTGCTTCTATTCCTCCCCATGAGTTTGTCCAAAAAGAGGCCTTTTGGCCATTTCTAACTTCCCATGTGACATGTTTTGAAATTATGTCTCTACATTACATTATATAATTCCATATTGTCGATTCTCTAGGGGGATCCCTCATGGTTAGGATGCAAGTAGGTTATTCTGAATCCAAATACTTATGTCTCAAGACCTTAACCCATTTCTGATCCCCATTTGCATATAGGTTCCATACTAGTTTAGCTCCCATAGCTAGGTTCATTATACATAGTTGTCTAATGCCTGTGCCTCCGACCTCTTTTGGGGAGTAGATATTGTCCTAGGATATCAGTAATTTTTTTTTGGTGATCTCTCGTCCCACTCCAAAAAACCTTCTCATGATTTGGTTTAGCACATCCTCAACAGCCCTAGGAATTCTAAGTCATGACATAGAGTAAACCGGAATGGCCGATAAGACAACCTTATGTTGGCATAACTGATAGAGATGAGAAGATAACCGGTAAAATTGATACGATCATGTATATGTTGTCATTGATGTCAACTAGTTTGACTGGATGCAAAACTAGCAAAGGAGAGAAAGAGAACCTGAATCATGCATTGCGGTTAGAATTGATTGTTGCGGTTTAGAATATATGTTCATAACATTGGCATGAGTCTGTACTTCAAATCGTATCAAGTTTGGTGAACCGGAAAGCACATTTATAATTGACTGTTATGAACTCTGTGAAGAAGAATGAATACCGGTATCAGATCTTTAACCGATAATGATTTAAGGTTTGGCGGTGGATCTTATCATGATCATAACTTAGTGATGACGTGTCATAATCCGTGTGTAATGAGATGGTATTGATAAGATGGTATTTGAGCGTGTACAAGGATCAAATTTCTTGGTAAACACCAAAGTGCTTAGAAGAATGAAACAAGGGTTTGATTGATTATCAAATTGATGTGTGGTGATCATTCAATGGCAGAAATCATCTAGATATTTGTTGTAATGATATGTAATGTATTTTTTGCGGAGTGTTTTTCCACGCTAAATGTAAATTCATTGTATCTTGTTGATGTAATTAGGGTTTGTAGCCACCATAACTGAAAAGTGTATTTAGGGCTAGTTGGAGAAGATATTTTTTGTCGATGGTTTGAGAAGAAGGTATTGCCGAACCATTTTGAAGAGTCTGCATGTGTGTAGTAGAGTTGTGATGAAAAGGATTTGTACTAGCAAGCAAGGAAGTGCTGTAATCAGATCATTTGCCCTGTTGTTCCCTAACAGTTACAACAATTTGAAATCCTCTAACAAGGTTACTCTTAACAGGGTAGAGCTCCTAACAGGGTTGAGGCAAAATCCCTTGGCCGGGTGACTCCTAATAGGGTTTTCTCTTAACCAGGCATATTGTAAGCTCTTAACTGGGCTAGGCCTTTAACCAGACGCATTCCAAACGAGCACAAATACACATTGTGGGTGCTAATTCCTACTGTGGTTTTACCAGTTGGGTTTCCACATCAAAAATCTTTGTGTTCATGTGGTGGATGCATTGTTGATTTGTGCATTTGGTATCTTTATTTTTTTTGTATATTGATGAACACTTGAGTGAATGGTTTGTTAAAATAGCTTAGAAGATTGTTTGAGTAGTTACCAGTACAATTTTGTGAAGTGTTGCAGATTTGTTTTATTACCGATTCACCCCCCCTCTCAGTAATAATCGGATCCTCATAATAACACCTTAATCATTGATAATTTGTTGGCTAAGGTTAACCACTTACCCTTCCACATCTCCATTTTATTCTTGTAGTTGCTGATTAAATTTTCCCAGTAGCTCTTTTTGTTGATTCTAGAGAAAAGTGGCATCCCAAGTTATCTCCTTGGGATTTTGGCAACTTTTAGGTTCAAATTTCTTGCTAGTTCTCTTGAGCGGTTAGGTTGTGTGTTTAAAAAGAAAACCTTGACTTTCTCCAATTGATACTCTGCCCCGAGGCCTTGCGGTAGATATTTCAAAAGGTCTTGATGGTTCTAGCCTTAACTCTACATGCTTTGCCAAACAATATCATGTCAACGACAAATTGTTGATGTGTCACAGTGTATCGGAGGAAATTTGCTACCTCAAGGATGATGAATCCTAGAGAACAAATCCACTCTTTGATACCTCACTCGAACTAGCGCTAAGGTGAGCCAAGGGATGAAAACAACCAAACTAAACAAACAGAATGCAGAGAAGGCTCTTGGACGATTCTGTTGAACCTTTGTCCAGAGGACGAGAACACAGGCCTAGGACACTAGCGTGGCGCGCTATCGTCCTATATGGATGAGGTACAAAAACCCTACAAAAAACTCCAAATGCGATTATAATATGATAAATGCACAAAAAACGATAAAACTAGACTAATAGGCACAAGATATGAAATAACTAAAGTAAAGTAGAACAAATAAGATGAGAGGGACTCACAATCGGTCCACAATTGGAGCCTCTCGCAAAGTATCTACTCTTCCGTGAATGTCTACCTGCACACAAGCAAAAGAGAAAATGTTGGTGGTTGTATTTTGGAGCCTACCTAAGTTAGACCCCTATTTTGATGTTTCCACCACGAACAACCCAGATAAAAGCCACATGGAAAATAAATGATAAAGATAATTGAATGACAATGCAAGATAAAAGAACGATAATGCGTGAGATAAATGGAAAAGAGAACAAGTAAATTGTTGGCCATATGATGGAATTGATTATGTGTTGCACTGATGTTTTGTCATTGATGTCAACACTTGCTGTTATGGTTGTTTATCGGCTTCCGGTAGGTGGATTGGATTGAAAGATAATCAATTGATTGCCACCGGTATGATCTGGTTGATGGAATGTGTTTGTATGGATGGTTCATATGCTTCTGAAGCATGTTTCAGTCAGTTGGTATTGACTTGATGATCATATGCTATCTTATGTTCTAGTAAGCTTGCTTTATTGGTCCGGTAAGGGTTTCACCGACAGAGATTTATTGAAGATCTTTGATGTTATGCATAAGTGGTGTTGGTGCAACTTCTAGAAGGGATTCAGGATGCTGATGGTGATTGTGTTCGTGCCTCGACTGATTGGTATCATTGCTTTGGTGTGTGTGGGTCTAATTTAGGTCCGACGCTATCTAGGTCATGGACTGATTTGCATGAAATGTGTTGGTGGATCCTCCGATGCGCTTCCGAGATGTTTCATTGATTGGATGTTGTTTGTTTGGCCTTAGGCCGACGTGTGTTATGATTTTATTTCAGGATTATGTAATGGATCTATTGTATTATCATTTGTGTGGCCAACCTAATTGGTTAGGTCCCGGGTTGGTATAAATGTATTTAAGATCTCATTGTAGATCAGATGTGTGGATATATAGATATGGGCAAGGAGCGAATAACGTAATAATCATTTGTGCAGAGGATTTGGTTGATCATAGGTGATCAAGTTGGGTTTATGTAAGAGGTTTTAGACCTCCGGTATTGAGCTTAACCGAAACTGTAATCTGGCATGTTTGATGCTATCACAAACAGTTCTTCTCTCTAGATTGTAGTCCAAACATCTTGAGGTGGTTGACATCTCTGTAGTCAGTGAGACTCCATTGTGATGAGCAGTGCGCTCTAGGCAGTGTGCCTTCCTACATGTGCAGACCCCTATTGTAATCATATACTTGCTGCAAAAGTATCATCTGACTGTGGGTAGGGTTTCCCACTGTGGTTTTTCCTCATTGAGGTTTACCACGTACAAATCATGGAGTTATGTGTTATGGTTGCATGGTATTGATTCTCTGGCTTTCATTTATGCTTTAATGCTTAATTTGTTATACCAGTATAAGGTTTTAAGTGCTTTAATTCACATAATCTGTTAACAACTGATTCACCCCCCCTCTCAGTTGTTCACCAGTTATCCTAACAATGCAAGATAAAAGAAGGATAATGCGTGAGATAATGAAAGATAAAAGAAAGATAATGCGTGAGATAAATGGAAAAGAGAACAAGTAAACTCCCCTTTTTGAGATGCTATGACAATGGAACTGTGAGCTATTCGAAAAGATGCAACAATAGTGGTCTTCATAATAGGAAATGTGAATGTTGTACAAGGAGATATCGCCAAGAGATTCAACCTATAAAAGTAACCTCCAAATGCCAAAAAGATCCCAAAAATGCCTTCAAACAGAAGTGATATAGGCCCTGGAAGGCAAACCGACGTTGGTGGGCGCATGCAAGGGCATTACGATTCCTTCTAGGCGTAGGTGTAATGCTCAAACAACCACCCGTGAACTGTTAGATTTGCAGGACATAGGCGTGTCGCGCGGACATCTCTACACCACGCCCTAGTCCTCAAAGGTGACAGGTTGGCGTAGTTGGTAGAGACCAGTTTGGAGCCAATGAGGCGATCCCGGGTGGACAAAAGGACAAAGGTGGCGATGCTTGACCTTCGATGACATGGAGGAAGGCACCATTTGTCGCATAGAATCACAAAGGGAAATATTTTTGACACTACACACAATCCAAACCCACAACCACATCCATCCCCTACCATCTTCCACTCACCCTAAGATCGTTTATACTTCTTCCCAATGCCTCCACCATGATGATGAAAATGAAAGGGGAAAACATCTCCCCCTACTTGATACCTCTCATAGTAGCAAATAAACCATGAGCCACCCCATTCACCAATATCGAGAATCTTGGGGTTGTGATGAAGGATCTGATCCATCTTCTCCATTGTTCACTGAATCCAAACCTCTCAAGGACCTCCACTAGGAATTGCCTATCCACCAGATTATAAGCCTTAAGGATATCCAGTTTTATGATGATATTTGCCTCCCTAGTTTTCCTTGCCGAGTGTATTGCTTCATGGGATACAATTATGCCTTCCACAATTGATCTTCTAGGGAGAGACCACTTTGCTCCTCCGAAATGATAGCCTTCAAGACTTTCTTGAGTTTGTTTGCTATAATCTTGGTGATTATTTTATATATCATGTTGCAAAGTGCTAGGTCTGAAATCACTCATAGATCGTGCCTCCTTTTTCTTGGGGATGAGAGCCAAGAAAGTATGATTTAAGGCGCCAAGCATAGTCATCTTATTTATGGATTCCTCCACTACCTTAGTCAAGTAATCTCCAATGATCTCCCAAAAGTCCTGAAATAAGCTAGTGGGGAAATCATCAAGACTTGGGGTCTTGTCCGAGTTTAGCTGAAAGGCGGCCATCCTTACTTCTTCCTTCAAGGTTTATTTAAACAATGCTTCATTCTGTTCATCATTAATTATTGTGGGGATGGATTCTAGTATCGAATTCCTTTCAGTTCTTTGCTCCTGTACCTCCCTATTCAAAATTGACTCAAAGAAATGGACAACTTCCTTGTTGACCTCCTCCATGGATTCGGTCATAGAACCATCATCCATTTTAATTTCTGTGATTCTTTTGCTGCTCCTATTTGCTACTACAATTCTTTAGAAAAAAATCATATTTTTGTCTCCTTCTGTTAGCCATGTTTATGTAGATTTCTGCCTCCAAAACCACTCCTCCCTTTCCAACAGTTCAGATAGTTCTTCCTTTAATGCCTTCTTTGCTTCACACTCTTCCACACTCATTCCTTTCTCGATTATGATTTTATTGGGAACTGCCAAGTCTTTTTCTAGCCTCTCATTCTCTGTGAAGATATTCTTAAAGTGTGTTTTGTTCCATTCCTTCAATATGCTCTTTATGTAGTTCAATCTCTTATTTGATAGAACATTGAATGATTCCCAAATTTTTTTTAGTCCACCAGCTAGCAATGCGGTCATTTAATGTAGCCTCCCTAAGCCACAAATTCTCAAATTTGAAAGGACTGCCCATTGGAATTTGATGGGACTACCCATAGGGGGGGTCATAAGGTCTAATGCTAATTTGCACAAGATAATGATCTGAGCTAGTGTATGGTAGAATTGTGCCCTCATGCAAGTTGTTTTTGTTTTCCCACCCCTACAAGCATGAATCTGTCGAGTCTTTTTGTAATACTCATGAATCCCTTCAAATCGAGTCTTTTTGTAATACTCATGAATCCCTTCCTTTTGTTGGTCCATGTGTATATGCCATTCTTGGCTTCTATATCCTTAAGCTAGTTCCTACCTATAAATGCTTGGAATTCTTGCTAACACTAGTGATCCTACATAGGCCGCCCCTTTTCTCCCCATTATTTAGTGGCACTAAAATCCCTTGCAATGATTCCTTTTTCATCCTTGTTTCCTTCTCGTATATTCAATAGTTGTTCTCACACTTCCCTCTTACTAGGCGTAGAGATAGGCATATACACATTGATAATAAATAAAGGCTCATTATTTTGCAACAACTTACATCTTATCATTATCCAATTTTTGTTTTTGTTCGACCTCCCCCTCGACTATGAGAGGATTCTATATTATTCCCAATTTGCTAGATGCTCTATCACCACCAACAAAATGGCCTTTTCATTGTCTCCAATTACTCAATATTCTATTGCTATCCTCATTACTCAACTTTGTTTCTTGCAATAAAACCATGTCTACTCTAGCTTGGTCAATTTGGTGCTTGACCATGCACCATTTGTTAATGCCCCTAACATTCCACGTTACAACCCTCATTTCCCTTGGAGAAGGAGAATGTCCTTCCTTGAGCCGAGTTTCCTTTGCCCTATGACATTGGCTACAATTCCCAATTTTGTTTTGTTGGTTTTTGGCCTTGGTTTGGCTTTATTCCCGATATTTGGTTTCTTTAATTTTGATTGAGTTTGTTCTACCATTTTGTCCTCTAGAATTTTCCCTTCCCCCTCATCACCTTCTCCTTCTTCCTCTGTCTCAGATATGGCCTCCCCATCTTCTCCTACCTCTATAGGAACTACCTCCTTAGCTAAATCTATGTTGAGGGAAGTTGCCATTATTTGATCAAAGCCTTCCTCCACCTTATTTGCTACTATTAGCGCATTATTTTATTTCCCAGGCTCCATCCTTGTGTCTGTTGGTATTTCTTTGGGAGCCTCTATTTCTAAAGTCTCTCCCCCAATGGAGTTTGAGCTATAATGGCTTGGGATAGATTTCATGCCCTTTGAAGCTTGAATACCCATATTATGATCCTTAGGTTGCCTGATCTCCTCTTCAATTTCTATGTTGGGTATATGTGGAGCCTCCCCACCTTCCTTGGTCCCCAATCCTTGCTCTGGCTTGAGACCAATCTCCCCATTCCTTGTCACATCCTTAGCTTGTTCTATTGATGGATCCCTTATTGAAACTCTATATCTCTTCTTGTATTGTGGGATTATTTCTACTAGTTCATGTGTTTGCTTTGTTTGCTATGAACAAGCTCTAACACTCCGTCTGGTTATGCCCTTTTGATTTGCATTTAGGGCATAAAATCATATTGTCCTCTCCTAGCTTTTTCTTCCACAAGCCCCATCTTGCGTGGATTTCAATCTCTTGGGGGATTGGGGGGAATGGCATGAGCTTAAGGCACAATCTTGCATAGGTGTTGAAGCATCTGTCCTCCAACTTTTTATCCACCCAAATGAGGGGGCCTATATTTCATCCAATTTATTTCAGGATGTCTTGCCCCTAGTACTTTGTGGGAAAGTTATGCAATCAAATCCATATAGGACCAACCTCTACCTTCTACTTCCATGGATGAAAATTGAGGCACCATTCTTTCATATATATGCTTGTTTTGTCCATCATGTATGAGCCATGACTTAGCATTGTCTATCTTTCATTATTTGTTAGGAATTCCACTAAAAAAGCCATTGGGTAAAGGTCTCAGTTGAACTCTGGTCCCCCAATGCTTGTGACACCATTGCCTCATTTTTTCATATGCATGACAATCACTCTCTCATTTATAAATAACCCTACCTCTTTTAGTCTTGCTACAGAGTTCCCTATTCGAGTTTGATCTAAAACAATTGATATATTCTTATTAGGGAGTTTGTTTGGGTCTTGAAACACACATTTATTATTTATTCCATTTGGTGTAGGTACCTTTTTTGGATGGAGGGCTCCCTTCCCTTTCCATGGTCTATTTGTTCTTCTTCCCTTTGGCTTTCAATTTGTCCTTGCATCCTTAGCACACAAATAAATTGAAGAATCTACATTAATTCATCCCTTTTGCTAAACCCATGCATACCTGCAATAGTTTCCTCCATTAGGGTTTCCCCTTATCCGATTCTCGCCATTCCATACTTCTGCCCTAGCTAGACCCTATTCTCTCCTTTGTTCATGGAATCTTCCTTGTTGATTCCTCCTCTGATTGAGGTTTGTGCTCATGTTGAAGCTTTTCCCATCCATTTTTCTCTTATTCGATTGGTTAGCTCCATATCTCTTTGTGGGCTCGTAATACTTTGGCAGAGCGATTGGGAGGTCTTCGTCAACTTATTCTGACCACCATTCTAGCCACTTCCGCATATCTGCAATGTTGATTCGTCATCCTAAGGGGAATTGATTTGCCCCTATGAGTATTGCTGATCTCTCCTTTGGCTTGAAAAGAAATCACCCAAACCTATAATTTGACATTAGTCCTATGGTGGATTTTGTAACATAGATGTTTTCAAATATAAGTATGCTGACCCTCAAGGTGTGCGGAGACTGTAGATGGTGGTTCGGAAAAAAAGACGAGTCATCTCCAGTGGTGAACAAGATTTTTTACGCAATAGTTTCTCCTCTCTTGGGGACGAAAATGATATGCTGGTTTTGTCATGAATTACATCTCATGTAATGTTCGAGGTCTCATAGACCTCGCCAGAAAGTATTCTATTCGAGATGTCCATCAATGTATTGTAGGCCTGGATGTTCTTTGCCTCCAAGAAGTTAAAATTGGAGGTTTCATGCTTAATGCTGCATGCCGTGTTATTTGGCCACATAGCCTTGTTTTTTCGTCCCAACATGAAGCTAGTCGAGGGGGAGTTGTCACTCTCCTTTCACCTCAGTGGCGCTCTGCAGTTATTTCTCATGGGGTTGATCCCATGCAGCGCGCCGTCTCGGTTTTGCTTTCTATTGATAATCATTCTATTGGGATCGTTAATGTTTATGCTCCCAATGATTTGGTTGAAAGATCATACCTCTAGCAATGGATTGCGGATAATCTTCCTCCTGCCACTTGGGTCATGTGTGGGGACTTCAATATGGTTGAGTTGGCTTCTGATAAGGACGGTTTTTTGCCTTTCCGTTGGACAACTGGAGAGCGGGAAGCCTGGTATTATATGCGCAATAAATTGGGTCTTTTCAACCCCAACACCAATTGCCGTCATCCTGGTGGGGTCTGGCACACTTGGTCTAATTTCAGAGCTGGCTCTGACAAAATTCTCAAAAGGCTTGATCGTGCTATGATATCTGCGCAATCTTTTTTCTCTTTTTTTGAAGATCTTGACCTGCTTGTCACTCCTCTTGTTGATGTGACGCTGTCAGACCACTTCCCCATAAAGTTTAGCATTGAATGGCGGACAACTTGGCAACGTCCTTCCAAAACACAATTTTACCTCAACACGTCTCTTTTGCACCATCAGTCCATGATGGCCCACATTCAAAGAGTGTGGAATCTTGAGCCAAGGCCCCGTCATCACACTGGTTGGATTGAGTGGTGGCATGACACCATTTCCCGTTCTGCGAGGTTTCTGCGCATTTATGGTAGACAACTTGCCATCTACCGCAGGCGGTCGTATGATGTGACCACCAAAGCTCTGTGTGCCGCCACAAAAGCTTTAGCTTTGAATCCCTTTGATTCTACCCCGCAACTCCGTTTAGCCCAGCTCTGACATCAGAAGCATGTTGCTGATAGTCACTCTGCCAGAGGAGCTCAAATCAAAGCCATATTACACTGGTTTAAGGTGGCCGATAGAGCTTCTAAGGAGTTCTTCCTGGCTCTACGTGTCTACCACACCTTTGTTGGGATTACGAAAATAAAAGAGGGACAGGCTCTTCTCACCGAGCTGCCTGACATTTTGCAAGCCTTTGTTCGTCATTATGAGAAGGTGTTCACAACGCAGGGAGATTCTACGGCCCAAACCCAAGCCTTACAAGATTGCTTAGCCGTTGTTCCTAAATGGCTCTCTGACTCACAACAGGCCTTCTGTGATCTCTTACTGACCATTGATGATCTCAAAGAAGCCGCTTTTTCTATGGAAGATGACAAAGCCTCGGGTTGTGATGGCTTCCCCTATGAATTCTACAAAGCCCTATGGCCTTGTGTTGGTCCTGACCTTCATAAGGTCTATTTGGAAGCTTTTCATTCCCGCTCTTTGGGAAAAATGATTAATCAGGGTAGCATCAAGTTTATCCCTAAGGCTGGGGACCCAGAGGACATTTGCAATTGGCGGCCTATCACCTTGCTTAATGTCTCTTATAAAATCATTGCCAAAGCTTTGGCCCTTAAGATACAACATCTCCTTCCGCTTATTGTCCACCCGGAACAGATTGGATTTATTAAATCCAAGTTTATTTTGGACAATATTATTGCTGTTTGGGAAGGTATGGATTGGGCCAGACGCTCTCAACAGCAGACAATCTTTCTTAAGATTGACTTTGCTAAAGCATATGATCGCATTGAATGGCCTTTTATCTTGGCTATGCTCGAAGCCCTAGGCTTTGGTCCCTGGTTCATCCAGTCTGTGCAGATGCTCTTCGAGGATGCCTCGACTTGCATTACCATTAATGGCCGACAATCTAAGGCTTTTGTGGCTTTTTCAGATCCATTCGATAGAGATGTCCTCTGGCTCTGACCTTATATGTTCTTGCAGCAGAAGGGTTTGGTTACTTGCTAATGCTATCGTTGTTGGGTGTGTCCGTGGTATCTCCCTGCCTGAGTCACCTTCCCATCTTGTCAATGGTCACTTCGCCGATGATTCCTTTCTCACTCTCATTGAGGATGAATATAATGTGCAGTCCGCTCTTCAATGTCTTAACACTTTTTGCTTGGCTTCTGGTTCGGCCATTCAGGGGCACAAGACGCAATGTTACAGACAGTCCTTTTTTCCTGCTCCGCCTTGGATCCCTCAGTATGACTGGAATTGCCTTCAGCATGGCGAATTTTTCGCTTTCTGGGCATTCCTTTCGCCTTCCAAGCTTCGCCTTCGAATCTCTGGTAGGCGGTCTTAGACATAATCGAGAAAAAAATTGCCTACTGGATCACCAAGCCTCTCTCTTTGGCTGGTAAATTCCAAGTCTGTTCCAAAGTGTTGGCTGCCACCCATGTTTACTATTCTTCATGTTGGGCTCCTTCAAAGGCCTCTTACATGAAGTTGGAAAGACTTCTGCGGGCCTTTCTTTGGGCCTCAGAGTCTAACCATCATGGTTTTCACAAGGTTGCTTGGGAGTACTGTTGTCTCCCTAAGGAATCTGGAGGACTCGGCCTTATTTTCACCCAGAACCAAGGGTTGGCCTTATGCGCCAAATGGGTTATCAGAGCCTTATCTGGAGACGAGGCCTGGAAAATTCTTCTCCGACATTGCATTTCTTCAAGCTTTCCTTCTAAAAGGCCAGCCTGGAAGGGGATAGGCTTGCAAACCTTGCTCACCATGACAGACCGACCCTGTTCAGATACAGGGTTCTTTTGTGGTCAAAAGAATCTGGCGTGCTTGGGAAGCTATCAAGCCTTGGCCGCGATGGGCCGCCGATGGCTTTCAGGATGAATTGTCCATGAATCAACACAACCTTTGGTGGTCCCCTCTTTTTCAAGTGCAAGGGTTACCTTTGGCTAAAATTCAAGGTATCAGTGCTCTGCGTTTTCACAAGCGTGACATTCGTACCCCTAAGGATCTTTTTTCCAGATCTACTATGAGCCTCCAGTCTTGGGAGGACCTCCAGGTCCAGTTTCGCCTGTCTCAGCCAGATCAACAGACTTATGACCTTTTGGTTTCGGCCCTTCCCTCAAATTTGCTTCATAAGCTTGGTATTTGGTCTGTTAGACCTTGGTGGAAAGATTGGAAATGGTATCCTTGGACTCCTTTTACCAACTACAAACCCAAAATGGGTTATCTCTGGTTGGTTCCTCATTTGCCTATGGTTCATACTCTTAACCAACGGCGGCACTTGCAGTCTTCCCAGATTGCCTGGAGATTCAAGTTTTTGGCTGTCTGGTCCGCCATCACCGAACCTAAGATTGGTCACTTTGCTTGGTGTGTTCTCTTTCAAGGTCTGCCTTTGGGTTCTAGACTCAAGCATTTGGGAGTGCTTGACCCTCGATGCCCTTTTTGTGGTCACCCAGAATCTTTTATGCACATCTTTTGGTTTTGTAGAAGAGCTCAACAATATTGGAGCTGGAATCATGACTTTTTTCGGCCTGAACCATTTTCCTGGTACATGGCTCTTCTGGGTGATTCACCTAGAATCCCCTTTAAATTCTCCCAGATATGGCATACTTTCAGACTGGAGATCTTTTTCACTCTTTGGAAGGATAGAAATGCTGTTATTTTTTCTCATAGCTGCTTGGATATTAATGTTTCGCTTTATACTAAAGCTTGCCTTTGTAACAATGTATTAATGTAGATTCAGGTTCAAGCTGACAAGGTGGCCCACCTTCAGGAACTCCTTCAACACCGGGGTAATGCCCCTTGTGCGATTGCCCGAGTACCGCCGGACTCTGTCTCTGCCAACCATACTCCTCCCTGTGGCCGCCGACGCGGTCACAGCTCCTCTGCCCGTCGCTCTCAGACCTCGCGGTCCCAACCTCCCTGCTGCCCCTCGAGCGGGAGAGATGTTCCCTGGCACTGCCACTCGGCTTCCCCACTGCGGCATGGCTTCGGCTCGAGGTGGCCCTCTGATGCTCTTGTGGCCTTTGCTCCTCCTGCTGCTGATTCTAGGTGGCCCTCTACCACCACCTCCAAGTTTCCTCGTCTGGCCTTGGCGATCTCGCCTCCCAGGCAGGAGGAAGGAGAAATTGAAAGAGATCCTAAAGATGGGTGGTCTGTGCCAGACCCGACCCTTGGCCTCGCTGATGTATGGGGCAAAAAAGATGACTCTAATCCTCCTCCCTCAGCTGCCACTGCTTTGGTTGCCTGGGGAAGTTTTTGATGAATAGCTTGTTGTCGTGTTTTTTGTTTTAATTTAATTAGTTAAATTTATATAGATAAAGATGATTTAATTCTATTTTAATACAATATTAATGAAATTATAATTTAAATGTGCAATATTAATTTAGTGAAATTATTTTAACAAATACAAAGGTAGTTACTTTATTAAAAATTACAAGATTATAATTTATGATTACAATTTGATTGTAGTTAAAGAAAGTGTATAAAGTCCCAATGTATATATATGAGAGAGAGAGAGAGAGAGAGAGAGAGAGAGAGAGAGAGAGAGAGAGAGAGAGAGAGTGTTTTAAATTTTATTTATATGCCATATAATAATTTATATTTTTAAAAAATATTTAAGCAAACATTTATCAAATGACAATAATAACAATGTATTGAAAGAAATTGTAAGTAACGATGGAAACTAATTATTTAAAAAATGGAATTGAAAAATGAAAAATTGGTAGAGAAAGAAAAATGAAAAAATGGTAGAGAGAAAGATATCAATCTAAAATATCATATCTATCTATTGAGCTATCTCTCTCTAACCCTTTGTCTGTCTTATTCACTCCATCTCTTGTATAGCCGCTATCATTTCTCTATCTTTTTTTATCCATATATTTCACCTCTATCTTCCTTTCTCCCTCCTTGGCTCCCTTCCTATTTTCTTGAATGAAATTATATTTTTCCAAAATGAATTTATTTGAGTTTTAAAATCTTGAGAAGAAATCTTACTTATTTCATTACGTCACAATAATTTCATTTCCATCAAATAAGATTTATTTATAATTAAATCAAAATAATATTGTACAAATATATTTAAATATTTTAAGAATAATAATAAAAATAAGCAAAAACATGATTCTATAAACCTCTCATTTAATTCATGTGAATAAAATAAAAAATTATTTGATTTTATTTAAAAGACCAAAAAATGTCTCATCTTAATTATTCATTTATTCTTTAATTTTCAAACTAAAATTTATAATCTATATTTCTAATTTTTTTGGTGATAGGATTTTCCAGTGCTCAATTATAGTAAAATACTAATATTGAAATTCGGTTTTCATTTTTCTCGACTCCAATATATTTTGCAACATATATTTTACTATCGGCATAACCATTATGCCTCCTTTTTGATGTAAATGGGAGTTTTTAATTACTATGTTTAGATTGCAGACGAATGAATGAAATTTAATTCTTATGTTTAAGGGGATAACGTACCATTTTTCTCTGATTAAAAGTATTAATTGATAGCAAAAAAGTACATATCACACAAAATACAAGCATAGCTGGCAAAATGTAGAAACTATAACTTCAATTCCTAAAGCAAGAGGTGCTACATAGAATTCCTGAAATTGTCAGCCTTCCCAAAGCCTTGTTTGCTGTATACCAAATAATCTACAGTCACAAGATTTGGGATTTGAGGAAAGTAGCGTAAACGAAGAGCTTGCTCATTATTGTAGATAATGCATTGCTCATTTCCATTGCATACACGAAACTAAAATTCTAATGTTACTGTCATTAGATGCAAACAAAAACTTCACTTTGATCAGGTTGGTTTGTCGGATTCTGTCAATATTTCAACTTGTTACGAGGTAACTCTCCAACTCCATGGTAACAGCCAATCTACATTGTCAATGGAATACACTTCATATTCTTTATCTTAGTAACCTGCATAAATAATTGCTAGGTGATTCAAAGCTAATGGGAGAAGTGGAATTCTTTGGTATGAAATTTAACTGAAAGCTTTACAAAAAGGTACTGACTACTTACCTGATTACATCCATAGAATGCATTAACTTGGTCTGAGCCTCCCTCCACAGTGTTCACCATCTACAATGGCTTCTTAATCCTCTATGTATTAAAAGGACTTCGCCAATAGTATACAAACGAATAAAATTCAGGTTTAAGGAATTGGATCTAAGTTATTTTCCGTACTCGTAGAACCAACTCTATCCAAAACTGCCTCATCTTTTGCTTTAACAGATGCAAGCTCTATATTTTGCATTTTCTCTGCATAATACCATTACTAGGTTATAAAATTTTAAATATTCCATCGAACAATTATAATTTCTTGCATACAGTTCTGTAGTAAAAGAGATCCACCTTTTTTTCTCTTTTCAGATCTATCAACGCTAAATTTTCTTTCATTTTCAAATTTTGTAATTGAATTAGAGTTCATTCCATCAAAATAACTTTTCTGATTGAGCATGTAACTTTCTTTTATGTCCTTACAAAGATTTGAAATAAGGAGGATAAAATACATTTGAATCCAGATATATTTGTCAAAATGAGTACCTGTGAAAATCTCAATGCATAAATCGGAAACCATGGATATAATCAGATACAATTAGCAAGTAAGCACTACATACAATCAAGGCATGCATCATTTGATTGCTGAAAGCATGATTGCATGCAAATTATTTAAGCTTGGAAATTGGAAGCAAGTGCATACCTGCACCAAGTGACACTCAACTCTTTCTCATAGATAGCTCTCTAAAACCTTTCATCTAAAGGCATATTTTTCTGGAAACTTTTACAATTTTTAAATTTCGAAGATTGCCTCTTACAGAGTCAAGCCATGATTAGAAATTTATATTTATTTGAAAATCGTTGAAAAAATAATAATAATTCAATTAAAATTGTAAAAGAATAAAGCACATAAGGTTCCCTGGTCACTGAATTTCCAGGAAAGGACATCGCCACCACTTTCTCCTTTCCCATTCTGTAGATAATTTCATAATCATAGCTTAATAATTTTGAGACCCACTTTTGCTATTCTGAAGAGGAGACATGTTCTAAATAGAACTTGAGGCTATGATGATCTGTTTTTAATATTTATATACAAAAATCATTCCAAAAGATATGGTGTCCACTTACTGACAACATGAAGAGTTGTTAACATCTCCTTCTCATAAGTTGATTTGGCAAGATTCCACCTTGCAAGGACCCTACTACTAAAAGCTAGATTATAATTTCAGTTTATCTGCCCTGAATTCTAAACCTATCTCTGTTACAACCCTCCTTTATCACTTTTGATTTGATACAATTCTATTATATTTTTTTGGTTGAGCTATTGAAAATGACTGAATAAGTATTATAAAAGAATAAATAATGGACCCACATACACACTTGTAATTCCCCCACTAGGATATTAATCAATTTTGCATGGGTCCAATATTGGAAAAGAATCTCATTTTTAATTAATTTTTCTAGATAGTGGAATTAAGGGATTTTTCCTATATATTGTATGCAAGTTTTCAAAAGAGGGAATTGGTTATTCTTTGAAGAAAGTTTTCTCAATTAGTTGTTTTAGTAGTCATATTTTCATTTTGGAGAATAGTTAAGGTTGTTTGAAGAAATTTTTCCAAACTTGAGAGGAAGGATCAAGGGAGGCTAGTTGAAGAATTCAGAGGGGTTTCTACCGCAAGTTGCAAGTATCCAGGTTCTTTTTTATTTTATTTATTTGAATCACGCATCTTGTTCTTGCTGTGAATTAGATTAATAAAATCTTGTCTCAATTTCTTGCTGAGAATTAGATTTCTTGTTTCAATTTCTTGCTGTGAATTAGATTAATAAAATCTTGTCTCAAATTTTTGCTGAGAATTAGATTTCTTGTTTCAATTTCTTGCTGTGAATTAGATTAATAAAATCTTTTTTCAATTTCTTGCTGAGAATTAGATTTCTTGTTTCAATTTCTTGCTGTGAATTAGATTAATGAAATCTTGTTTTAGATACTTGCTGTGAGTGAGATTAGATAAATAAAAATCTGGTTCAAATTCTTGCTATGAATTAGATTAAAGAAATAAAATCTTGTTTCAAACTCAAAACCTTTTATCTCTGTAAATAATTTCTTTCTCTATGCATATAATCATTGTATTAAGAAATCTTGCTATGTGATATAATATTTCAAGTAGGAATTCTTCTCAGATTATTTGTATAAAATCCCTGTGGAAATATTATCTTGTTATTTATTTATTTTCAGAAATCTCTCTCTGTGAATATCAATTTCCTGGAAATCTCATCAAAAATTTTATTATCTCAACAAATTTGTTCACTGTGAAATCAAATTTAAGTGTTTACCTATCTCTATGATAATTTAGTTATCTGTATAATGCTGAAACAAATTAATTTCTCTATTTTATTTCATCCCTGTGATTAAATTCTTATTCTCATTTTTATATTATCATTTTTTTTATACACATATCTTTTAATATATTTCTCTCTTATATCATTAAATAAACTGGAATGAAAAAAAATAAAATATATATATATATATATATTATTAAAATTTATACAAAACAAAATATATATGAAATAGTACGTAGGAATCCGAAGAATAAATTTCATCCTTTGCATGGATTAATGGGCCAACGCAGGGGGGGGGGAGTTATTACTACCACAGGGGAGTGGTACCCTCCACTAACCTGCGGTCACTGTTACGGCAGTGGCTGCAGGGCAGTGGAGGGGACCACAACGGTCCCCTCATCACTGCGGGCCTGCACTTGTAGGTCCGCAGTGGTGATGGGACCCGTGGCCCCACTCCCACTTGGCTTTAAAAAGCCACTGCATAACATTTGAATTTTGGCAATTGGATTTTTGAAATAATTTTTATTTTAGTTTAATAAAATTTAACTTGGGTAATTTTAATTATCTTTAGTAAATTCATAATTAATTTATCTTTAGCAAATTTATAATTGTAAATTAAATTATATCAAATTTTATAATTAGAATTTTTCAAACTATTTAAGATTCATTGGGTCACTTAGTTGGCATTTTAGACTCATTAAAAGCATTTAATTCATATTAATATGATTTGAACCAAATGTTTAAGCTAATTGCTATTTTTGGGACCAGTGACTCTATAAGTGATTATTCTCATGGTGGAAATAAAACATTGCTTAATTTTACATGTAACCTACACTATTCTTGCATCATGCGAATTACTTTACATTATTTGCATTTATTGATGACAAAGTTACATTTTCTTCATCTTCATGCAAGTTACACGTTTAATTATTAATATGCGAGTTTCATAATTGTCATTATTTTGCAAGTTATATTTCAAGTTTTGAATATTAAATAACTTAGTTATGGTTTTTATTCCACGTGGTTCATCAAATAGTTATTTCAATTAATTAAGCTTTGCAACGTCTAATTATGCACGTTCAATTCATAATTGTTTTCAAGCATGATGTTTTTCATAGCTTCTTAGTTAAGAAAACGAAATAAAGTAAGTCGGAAAACCAAAACCTAGCAGCGTTCGGTATTTACGGTGCCTCTGGGTCACGCTTACGGGTAATGTTGTCGTGTTGAACTACTGCACTTAACGCCTAATAAAGCTGCATCAACGACGTCTGTGGCATCATCCCTATAAATCGTCGGGGAGTAATAAGGGACACTTGGAAGTTAAAATCCAAGGGGCGGGTAATCCCCCTTGGATTGATAATCTAATAAGATAATCCTTAAATGATTTTACATCCGCTAAGTTAAACCACAGTAAACCCCCTTTAGGGTTGATTGAGTGAAATGCTTTTATGAAATTGATTTAATCTCAAAGAGTTGTTGACGATTGACAATTGGGTCAAGGGTGACGCTTATGATAGGTAATGGGATCTAGTTGTTTTAGGCCACAAGCAATAGGCCATCTTGAGCCTTTTCTTAAGTGCTACCACCGTGGGTAGCAACTGCAGAGAAACTGTCTGGGACATTGACCCTAGAAAGGGTTGCGTACCCACTAATCAGTTTACACCAAACCATAGAGTAGAAAATAGAACTACATACTTTACGCCTTGATCCCGTGCCGAAACGGGTATGTAGGTAGTCTAGGGACGGAGTTGTCCCTAGTACTCAGGCGTTCGTGGATGGGGTCTAGGTTTTGGTAAGAAGAAGGATTGAGAAGAATCCTAATTTGAAAGATAAGTATAATAAGAGGAAAAAAAATTCAATGCATACTCGGAGGGAATCCCGTATGGATTCGCTTGACTTCCCGAGGCTTTAAGCCAAATTCCGAGGCGGAATTCAAGCTTGTATTATGTTATTTTGATTTCTCCTAAGGACGGCGACCTCGGTGCACTCCTACTAGAAGAGTGTAGTACTTAGTGAGTGACTCAGGACCCGAATGGTCCCGATGAGTCTAAGTCTTTGGCCAGAGCACCTCCTATCCCAATTGGATAGATGCCTACCCCGTATGGGTAGATGCCTATCCCATATTGGATAGTTGAGACCTTTTGCTCCGTATGGACAGATGCCTAACCCGTATGGTTAGATGCTCATCCCAGATGGATGAATGGCTAATCCTAATGGATGGATGCCCAGATTATGCGATTGAATCAAACACAAATGATTTAAGTAAACTAAAAAAAAAAAAAAAGTGGTCAAATTTTGTTGGGTTAAGTAAGTGGGTTATTACACTCTCGCTATCACTCTTCCTCTATCCCCTCTCTCTACCTCTCTCTATCTCACTCTCTCCTCTCTCCCCCAAGATCTAGGCCTAATCTCTCTACCTCTCTCTCTCTCACCCTTGGACCCCCGAAAGGGGTGCTACCCTCAACCTTGTTTTGGCATTGCCCCCAAACCTCCGTCAAACTATTAAGTCTAAGCAAGTAATAAGCCATTGATGAATCATGATCATAAAAATCTACATAATATATATCCCTTGTTCAAATCTTTGCATATTCATAGTTAAAAAAATATTGTGGCTGCTACATCATACATACCTACCTTTGATGCATTCATAGGAGGGTTGAAAGCTCCTCTGAGCTATAGACTTCTAGTTATTGTTTTGATATTTGTTTGGAACATTTGATGTCATGGATTTCATATTCCATGAGTTTTGTATACATTTGACAACATTTATATATTATTCCATGAGTTTTGTATACATTTGACAAAATTTATATATCTAAGTGTGCTATTTCCTTCAATTATAATTTGTGCTTATACTTATGTGATCAATGTATACTTGTGTATGTGATCAAATTAGCTTTTATTTGATGATATTATTGTGTCTTTAAGGTTTCTTAATAAAGGTGCATGAAACAAGTTATATATCCTTAAAAAACTCTAAATTTCTTAGGTTTTTCACTTGCCCAGTCTATGCCAAGTTTTTTTTTGAAGTCTTGAGTCAAGTCACTATAATGTCCCCTTCTCAACATTAATCAGTGCGGTTGGCCGTTAGCCTATTTCAGAGACCCATAGGCTAGTTGGAAGTAGAAATTAGGGTTTCCTATTTTCTAAGACGATTCCTTGATATTTTTAGGGGTGTTTTCGTGGGAGTTTGATAGTTTGGATTCTAGATTCTTTCTGGGTTTTCAGAGAGCTTCAGGATGGTTCGACATGTATTTGTATCAAGTGACTTTTTTCGGACTTGCTATTTTTAGTAAGTACGACAACTGCTCAGAATGTGGTAAAAATCACATTGGAAACACTTACTATTTTTAGCAGTATGCTATTTATAGTAAGTACTATTTTTGGCAAGGTGCAATGGTTCAGTTCAGAGGCCATTTCAGGCAATGCAATTTTCGGGTCCTTAGCCTTCAACTCATTTTGGCGGTATTCAGTATATGGAAGTAAAAGTATATTTTAATACTTTAATAATCCCCTTGACCTAGGCGTGATTTGTATTATGACTTAAGGGGGTCGACTTAGTGCTCAAAATATTAATTTTATAATGTTGGTTGGACGCCACCTTGAGATATTTCTCATTAAAAGATTATAAACTAGGCACCATTTTAATATTGGCTTATGTGGGCGACCACTTAAGGGAGAATCGCCAAATAAAATATTTTATTATTGGGGTGTCCAAGTTGGAAATATTTTCATTTCATTTCGAGGCATTTTGGAGGGAGTTGAATTTAAATTTGGAGCTCCAAAAAATTTCTAAATATGAGTGCTTGGGCCTTGTTTTGGATATCCATGTTTATTCGCAACAAAGTGCTGCCGAAATTCCGATTGAATGCTTCGAGGAATGCATACCTCCTAGCTGGTTCTTGTCTTGTTGCTTGAAAGATAGCAACTAGTTGAGATTGTGAGACTGTTCTTTACACTGAAGAACATATGGAGTTCATTGATGTAGTAACTTTTGATGTGTTTTGGGGTGTCTGTGAGTTTTCAGGTTGTAGGTCGGTTGTAGAGCTGAAGTGGCTTTTTCGTCATAAGTCCAAGGGTGAATTTTTGTGGCTTCTGAGTATTCTTGCTATATTTTCCTAAGGCTTAGGCGATCCTTCATGTCATCTTTCAAAATTTGGAGTTGTGAATTTATTATAGCAAATCGCCCTAATGCCCAGGCCGTACCATGCTGGGGTTGTCTAGAAATGTGTGCATTAATGCTTTGAGCGAGTGTGCAGCTGTTTGTTGGTTTTAACCAAGTCGCCTCCTTCCTAGAATTCATTTGCACTTAGTCTCGAGTTATTCTGTTGAGTTTGGGAGAAGTTGTGAGCGTTTTAGTGTGATTTGGTGTTGCTGGTCTGTGTTTTTCAGTTTGCTGGAAAAGTATATCAGATTTAGAATTTTGTAGTGTGGGGGTTGTGTTTTGGGTAGTTAGCCTCTTGTAGCTTTGAAGTGAGTTGAACATCATTTGCAGCTTTGGCCAGCGATATCTCTTGATCTGAAAAATCCATGTTATGTATTGTAAAGCTGATTAGTAGTACTAACAGCTATCTTATTTCTAGATTATTTCACAATACCCACTGAATAAGTGGAAGAGGCTGGCTTGGCCGCTTATCTTATTTCATTGTACTCCTGTCCTCCTGCTAAATAAGCGGTTGAGTAGATAGTTATTGTTATTTCTAGTCCTCTTGCTGAATTAGTGGTTGAGTGATTGTTTGTTTACTTCAATCATTTTGGATTTGTAATTGGCTGGTTACACCGCCAAGTAGTTGTTAAATTCCAATTTTCTATATCCCGCTGAAAAGTGGAAGTGGCTGGTCCAACCGCCAATTTGTATTGCTACATTTTATCATGCTAATGCTAACGGGTGAATGTATTGTGTAAAATTAAAAAAATCGAGGGGGACATTTCAGTCACCCTCACCGAGTTTGAATCTCGTTACTATGGTTTATGGTAGTAAATTGTAATAAACACCCCTGATTTTTTTTCTTTGTTGCAAATGTCAAGTAGACTTGTGTGTTTTCTTTACAGTTTATCGTTTGGTTGATGGTTTGTTTCAGTTTGTTTGCATCATGTTTGTATAGGCATTGAACATAATACAACAATAAGAGAGCATAACACATTCAATCATTTCACGTGAAACTCATCATTTTAATCCAGATTAACAGCAGTATGAAATCAGAACATTAGGACAATATTTTCAGACCTCAGAATGTTGTTATAGTCATGAAAGTAATGCTCAGAAGTATACAGTGGCCAAAATGGATGCCAACACTTAACAAGACGGTTTGATAGATTGTTATTAGGCTACTTAAGCTCACTGAATCTGATCCAACATGCAAACATCCAATCTGCAGAACTAGGTGCTTTAATAGAGGGTTTCAGACTCCGGTGAACGTAGATTGAGCCCTCTTATAATGTCCTCATGCCAAGATGATGTTATATGGCCTGCCCTAGGGCGATTTCCTCTCACCAAATACAGCAAATAATACTTGAAATGAAGTGCTTAGCTGTAAGGAAATCAACTAACTAATACCCAGAATGATAGCCACAGACCACCATAAGTTATGAGAAGGAAAAAAGCTTCAGCAACACCACAAAAAATTCTAGATTTCCTAAAATTCCAGCAAGAGAAGATAGCCACTACATGCTTGCAGTCGGGTTTCTAGAATCCGATTGCAAGTGACCCAAATGTGTATCTTTTCTTTTATAAAGAGAACTTGTAATCGGGTCCTAAAAACCCGATTGCAAGTAAAATATACTTTATAAAAACAAACTAACTTGTAATTGGGTTTTAGAGACCCGATTGCAAGTAAAGTTAACTTGCAATGACTGCAAAAAGTTCCTACTTGCAGTGGCTGACTTGAAACCTGAAATTGCACAAAAAGCTAGGAGAATGAAAGCAAAAACCAACCAAAACTCGGACAACGATGACAAACACGGCCATTGATGATTTGACATTGGCAAATATGAGTTTTGAACCTCGTAAAATGTGCCTTAGAGAAGAAAACTGCAAATTTTTGAGTAAAAAATTGTAGTAGATGTCTATTTTTGAAAATTCAAAAATTGAGACGAGGTTTTTGGTTTGATTTTCAAACTAAGCCTATGGAGAATTTTTTTTATGAAATTGTAATATTCCCCTTAATTTTTTCCACAATTACATTCAACACAACACTTGTTATGGTTAGGAAATGAAAACCAATGCTGCTGAAAGTAACCCTCCACTTTCTGATCACCGAGGGCCCAATCTGGGAGGGTGAGAGCATACAATGTCGAGGGGATCGTTAGATGCCGATAACTGAAAATGATTACAAATTTTCGGGCGGCAAGCCAACCCCTTCCGCTTATACAACGGGATAATGAAAACAATGCAATCACTTGGTGGTAAACTAGCCAAGGACAAGCTAAAGAACTGAAGAATGCAATCACTCAACCGCTTGTTCAGTAGGAGGACTAGAAAGGAAATTACAATCAACTCTACCGCTTATGCAGCGGGAGGACAAAATTACAATATTCAAAAATAGGCGGTAAAGCCAACCTCTTCCACTTATGTAGTGGGACTAAGAGCAATAATCCAATTAGATAGCTGTTAGTACTACTAACCGGCTTTACAATGCACAATATGGATTACAATTTAAGGGAAACCATTATTCCAAAGATAGGCGGCAAGGCCAGCCTCTTCCACTTATGTAGTGGGACAAGAAAGAACAATAGAAACTGCTGTTAGTACTACTACCAGCATTACAATATGAGTCATAGCATATAAGAGTGATGAACCAAGTGCAATAACATGACCAACAACTGCAAATGAAACCAAGTCCTTTCTCTTCACACCAATGAACTCACACACCCCAAAACCAACTCCAAACACCAAAAGCTCTAATTCTGATATACTCCTAGCACGCTGAAAACACACAGACCAGCAACACCAAATCCCACTAAAACACTCACAACTCACCCAATTCTTAACCAAATGACACGAAACTGAAAGCAAATAATAGCTAGGAGGTAGGCGATCATTCTTAGGACAACAAAACATGGCAAACCGACCCCAATAATTTATGCACGCATTCCAAAGCGCTCAGCCACATGGTACGGGCAGCTAAGGTACGATTTTGCAAAAATAAATCCAAAACACCATTTTAAACTCTATAAACTTGCAAAATGAATCGCCTAAATCATAAAGAAAGATAGATGAAATAACTAGAACGAGGAGAATGACACATTGAGACCTGCTACCCAAAATCCACTTCAGCACACTCCGCGACTAGCAACAAGAACACACTACAACACTCCCAAAAATTAGAAATCTAATATATAAATCTGCAACATTAATGATCTTCAATCCACTCCTTTGAATGAAGAGTAGTCTCTGGCTCGACTAGTTGCTGTATTGCAAGCAAGAAATCAAGCTATGGCTAGGAGGTAAGCGTTCCCCGAAGCTTTCACTCAGCATTTCGGCAGCATTTCATTATAAAAATTCTTGGATACCAAAAACAAGAGCCCAACACTCTTATTTATAGACTTTGTGTCTCCAAATTCAAATTCACATTCCCTCCAAATGAACGCCAAACCCAAATGCACATTCACTTCCCATTATTTTGAAATTACATTTCATTTCTGCTCCCGACTAGCCTATGGGCCTCCGAAATAGGGTAACGACCAACTGAACTAATCACCGCAGAGAAGGGGACATTACAATCCACCCTTCCCAAAATTGCTTGTCCTCAAGCAATGCCATCACAACTCCAAAATTTTTTAAACTGATCCACACCCAAGCAAGTAGGATCCCAGGGTCCCATGTTCGTCTCAAGAAGAACCCACCATGCCGATGCTGCGCCACTCTGATCACATCAATGAAAACATCATGCCAAAACTGCACTAACCTCCCTTGTAACTCCAAAATGTTACCATCCATGATACTCAAACTGAAAAACCTTGAAGGACTGAAATCAATATCATGCCCATAAAGCTCTAAGTAATCAATATCAATAATGCCACTATCTATCACAAGCCTAGGCAATAGGAAATAAAGCATAATCAACTCACGATCAAACTCCACAATATATCTTCCCAAGGTGTCAAGCAGAGCCATGACTGTAAATGTGACTTCTCCAATTCTCCCTGCAAAGATGAAAACAATCCTTTGCAAGAGCTCAACAACCTCATCCCCATAACTCCACACGAATCTACTAGGCCTCAATTGAATTATTCTTATACAACCATGGAGACTTCTGAAATCTCTTATAGTTCCCACTCCAAGCACCTCAGAATGATGAACCATAGAAAGAAAAGGTTCGCTGTCCCAATCATAAGTAGAAGAGAGGGCATAAGAATAACCACTAGTGAGAGCTTGAACACTTCCCATACACAGATACTGACTGCCCCAACTCGCCATACTTCTCATTTGAGAGGGCATATATGATGAAGAGGTGTGACCTCTCCCTCACATTGAGAGATATAAAGGAAATGAATCAAAAGGATCTCGTGAGATCACCATCGATTAGATCAGATCAAATCAGATCAAAACTGTTATTAAGTTATAGGCAGTAACATCCTTGCTCTTGGTGGTATGCATGAGGATGTGCTTAATATGTATGCTTAACATATGATGCCTGATAATGTTCTTATGCAAAATTTAATAGTAATATTAATAGAGACTGCAATATGTATGACAGTCAAGAAGATGGGGATGAGATGTTCCAAAAAGGGGCAGCCTAAATCCAAGCAATAGGTTAAGTCCCAAGATAGGGTGGGGATCAGCGACCCATAAGCCTTGAGGGTATAGACCCAAGATAGGCAAGGGCTTGGATCTGTAAACTTTGAGGGAACCTATTGTATTCGGTCTCTAAGCACCTTGGTAACATACATAGACCCTTCTCCCTTAAAACTGAAGTAGTAGCAGGTCTGATATCTATATTAAAAACTATGAATAAAGAAATTAATAAGCTAATGAGGAAAATAAATAAGCACTCGTTAATAACTAATAAATTAAAAAACATCAATGACTGATTTCATGATTGGTCTCTCAATCAATTGTAGTATATCGAAATAGATTAATTATGTTAATCAGGTAGGGGACATTACAATTTGGGACCCTAGCATTGGCTTGTAGGTTCAAGATTGCTTGAGGGAAAGCAATCTTTGGGAAGGGAAGAATGTAATGTCCCCTTTTATTTGGCCTACAAATATATTTAAAAAAATTAAAATAATATTTTAATTATTTAATAAGGCCATTAACTCCCAAGATTTAAGAGACCATTTTTTATGTCAATGAGGGCCACTTTAATATCTCCCAAGTTAAAAGTTTAAAATTAAAAGAAAGGGAAATATGAAGAGAAAGGGAAGTTGAAAAGGCAAATTCGAAGAGTTATTCAGAAGATCATAAAAGAGCAGTGAAGGGCTCATTTGAGGTATGTTGAGTTTATTCTTTCTCTTGGATTGAAACCTTCGTGGTTCTAGAGATTGTTCCATCTCAACCTTTTGTGGACACAAACCCTCTTGGGAAGGCCAATTTCGGGGGTGAAAGATTCCTCCCTAGTAGTGATTGGCGGAGTTATTCAGACTTCAAATCTGGAGATTTTATGGAGTCTCTTTCAAAGATTGGATTTGTAGGGGTTGAAGTTTAACTATATTGACAGATTTTATTGCTGCATTCTACCTATTTTGCATAATTTTGATATTAATGCTAGCATTCTTTCTGACTAAATCAATCTATTGTTTCTTTGTTGAGAGATGCTGAATATTTGGACTTTGCTATTATTGGTATAAAACTTGGGTCAGTTTCTGAGTGGGAGCTTACAGTAATGCCCCTCCTATTTGCAATTTGAAGATGTGGGTATTTCGTTATGTTTTGATCCTGTTTCTAGAGATGTTGAGTTGTGCATGTGTGCTTTGCTCTCGAGTACCTGATCTATGTTCTGTTTTAATGTGCATTTGGTGTTCTCTGTGACTTGCGATGTGCTCGGACCATCAATCATTGGGCAATTGCATTGTAATGCATGCATGCATTCTATTGTGCCTAATTTGTTGTGAAGGCTTGATGTGCTCATATGTCATGACATTCCATGAGATTAAAATGATGATGAAATGTAATGTTACGCTTGATGTTAATCATGTTCCAAGCTAATGATGCTCAAGATGTTAGAATGGATTTAATATTAACATGAATTAAATATGATTATGGCATAAAATATATGTGAGATGAAACCATAATGTGATTTAGATTTACTGAGTTTAGAGATATTTATATTGATGGGAAATTAAGTGATAATGTATTTTAAATAAGATAAATTGAATGAATTAATATTATGTTATATTTTACCTTGTTTGGGAAATTAAATGCACTTCGGCTATTATATGTGTACGCACAAGTACCCTTGACGTATGTTGAGTGATGCATGTACCAAGTATCGACTCCACCTAGCTCCACAGGTTTGAGCGTGCCCTCCCCAACGATGGTTAATAAGAGATAGCACACTGGCTAAAACGTCACCAAACCTTACCCATCATACCTTGTTGGATGCGATTTCCTTGTGTTTATCAATTTATACGCTGACTATCACAGTTGGTAATGTTCAGAATGCCCTATTAGCTCTTTGTGGTCAACCAGTAAAGACTATTTGTACATATTTGCTTGATTGCATTTTAGCACCAGTTTTAAATATAAAATGAGTTGCAATGATTTTATTGCAATTTAATGGTTTAAAGAATTAAAATATGCCTTGTGTATTCATTGTGTTGGCAATTGCATAATTAGTCTAATTGGGGCAATCAAGAAATTAGAAATATGATTTAATTAATTTTATTTTATTATATTTCAAAAAGTGAATAGTAAGTGGGTTTTACATTGTGATATTAGCCTTATTTTAAACAGTTCATTTTTGCATTGGGAAAGTTCAAAAACCCTCCTGTATGTGAAATATGATTTGATGATTTGGGGAGGAAATCTTAGGAGAATTTTTGTGGGTATTCAATCTTTGGATTTTCCTAGGAAGATTGTTTTTGCTGCTCCAAAGAGATAGGATCTTAAGTCCTCCATTGTTTTTCCTTCTTTTGAATCTTAAATGCTTGCATTTGATAGGTATTATAATTTAGAACATTTCACTAGTCAAAAGAAATTCATTTTATTGTTTACATCTTTTGATTTGAGAAAAACACATAAACCATGCACATAGAAATGTTATCATGTCAAAATTGCAATTGAATGGCTAAAATGTGTAATTGATTGTGAAAATCTAGTGTTGTGCATATAGGAATCAAAAAGCCATCTTCAAAATTTGGAAATTTAAACTTTGAATTTTTAGTGTTCTTCAAGCTAAATTAAAGATGAAAACACTATTCAATAGTTTTGGAAAGAAAATTTGGAAAATAAAAATAAGTAGAATTTTGATATTTCAATGTTAGAATATGATGTGGAATGATGGAAAATATCTATGGAATTTCAAATTTGGATCATTGGGATCTGTCTTTGTGTGGTTATGATCGATTGATCAATTGAGCTTATTATGTGAATAGTGGTAATAAAGATGGCAATTGTGCCTTGTGTTTTGGATGGATTTTTAAATGTGATATTTCATTGTTGATTTTGGCTTTAATTTCCTCATTCATGTAGAACAAGATGAGCCTTAGAATTAGGTACTAGAGTGGGTCTAGGGAGTGGCTCCCAACGTGTCCCTAGCTCAAAGTGGCACATTGGCAACCACAGTGTGGGGACTCTTAATCAACAATAACTAAATAAAACATTGGAGTAAAACATTAATAAGATAATTGGTGCCTCTTGCATGCCTTGAGTGCTTGTATAGGCCAAGGATGTCTTGGGAAGACATGCTCGCACATGGAGCGTCAATTCTTATTCTAGAGAGAATGCCCGCTCACGTAGTGCCAATTCTTGTATGACTGCACATTCTCGTCTGTATGAGAAGATGCCTAGTTCCATGTGGTGCCATCCCTTCAAGCACACATGATGACATTCCCTACACTTGGCACTCTAGCATTTAAGTCCTAGTAGTCTGAGTGGTACCTGAAAGAGGTTCATGACTTCCATGTTGGTGCCAAGTAACTAATTATCTTAATATTACCATGTTGTTTGGTCTTGTATGTTATTTTTTATCTTGTGTTGGATGGCATATGGTTTCATGCATTGATGCTTTATGGTTCACATATTTAAATGAGTGTTGTATCTCTTCCTCTGCATGGACTGATTTGCAATCAAGATGTATGGTGTTTCTTCCCATTGGGGATGTTTAAAATATGATCATGTATAATGTGTATACTTCATGTATGGCATGTGTGTAAGCCTATACCCCGTGTGTATTCTTTGCTTGAGTGTCTGGACCATGTGACTATCTCCATGAGCACAGTGGGGTGGACTTAAGGGCTCCACATGGTGGGGTGGTGTTGAATAAACTTGATGGCATTTGAGTAGTCTTGGAGGGTGTTGTAGCCCGTTCACAAGGTTGTCATACCTCGTTGTAGTGACTTGAGTCGTTTCAAGTGGATTTGAGTCAATCTGGGTTTGATTGGGACCCTCTGGATGCATCTTGTGTAGTTCTGTAAGGCATCCAAAGTGTCGTTTTCAGTGGTCCTTTGTGTTGTATCTTAGGGCAGGAGTTTAGGGTGATGTAGAGGTACTTGTCTACCTACCCACCTTCTGCTTGCACACATTACTGGTGCCTAGTGTCGAAGGAAGTAGTTTATCTGCCTCGTCCTCTTGTCCTTTTTGGCATTTTCATGTTCCTCAAGCATCCCTGGGGTGTTTTGTCTACTCCAACGCATCCGCGATGTCCGTAAGATCAATCTGTTGTGCGTTGCACACTTCCTGTCGTTGACAAGGTCCCCCTCGTTTGTTTTCCAGTCTTCGTCTTGCCCGGTGTAGGATTTTGAGTTTTATTCGCCATTTTGAGGTCCGACAGGTAGTAGTGAAGTAATGATCCTGAGAGGATTGAATAAGCCCGTGCAGGAGATGGGGCGTCAGTAAGTTTTGAGTCGCAGGGCTAGGGGGTCAATTTGCAGAGAGTCTTGCAATCTGAAGTGTTCAAGATTTCTTCCAAGGGAGACTTGTTTTAGCGTAAGCCTGAAAATCGACTCAATAGGCATGAATGTCAGTTGTCCATGGGTTTGCAAAATGACCTTTTAGGCCGAATTTGGCGTTGAACTCAGACTTTTCAAAATCACCTCCTAGCTCGAAATTGCCAATTTGCAAGGCGGCATGAATACTTAGGAACTTTGCGAAAATTCCCTTCTTGCCCGAAATAACAAATGAAGAAAAGCGTTTTGGTCATAAAACACACCTTTTGCAAAAAATCGCCTTCTAGCCGAAAAACGCCAATCAAGTGAAAGTGTGCAAAGCAAAAGAAGCATAAGTTAAATTCAAGTTTACAAAAGGTCGTTTTAGCCTGAAATTGGGCAAGTCAAGCGAAAATGCAAATGCATCATAAAGCATTAAGTTTTAAGACTTTTCAAAATCGCTTTCTAGCTCGAAAACTACAATCACAAAGGGCGTTTCACTTTTCTTTAAGTTTTGAAAACTCCCTTTTACACTGAAAATGGAGAAAATAAAGTATAGCGTTAAGTTTTAAACTTTTCAAAAGGGCCTTCTAGCCTGAAATTGCAATTACAAAGAGTGCTTAACTAAAACTTTTCAAAACGCCTGTTTACCTCGAAAATTGAAAAGGGAGAAAATAAAAAGCGTTAAATTTGAAAACTTTGCAAAAGGCGTTATCGGCCCGAAATGGAGGAAGGCGCAATAAGACATTTACAAAAGGTTTGCATAACATCCTTTTAGCCCGAAAATGGGCAGGCAAAGTTAAATCGTGGAGCTTTAAAAAACTTTTCAAACCTCCATTTTGTCTCGAAAATCGCCAGGAAGGGTTAGATTGCGAAAATAATAATTTGCGTTTGTAAGGTTTACATTTCATCCTTTTAGCCCGAAAATGGGCAGGCAAAGTCAATCGCGAACTTTTCAAACCTCCATTTTGCCTCGAAAATCAGCAAACACGTGAAAATCGCGCAACGCACAAAGAAAATCGTAGAGATCAGGCATTTGTAAAGTTTGCATTTTACCCTTTTACCCTGAAAATCGCCAAGGGTGGAAATCGTGCAGTTCATAAGGTGGCGTTTAACTCTTTCAAGTTTGCAAAATACCTCTCTTGGCCGAAACACGAGTTAGTCATATTGGAAGGGAGGCGTTTAACTCTTTCAAGTTCGCAAAAAAACCTTCCCTACACCGAAAACGCGAAGTAAGGTCAGGCGTTTAGCTTAAAGGCTTTGCCGAGCGCCTCTCCTAGCCAGAAATCGCGTGGGAAAAGGGTATTTGACCCGCGTCATTTGCAAAACCCCTCTGCAGTCAAAAATCGCAATGAAGGCGTTTACAAAAGAGCCTTACAGGCTGAACTCGCACAAAGCTTTTCTAACCTGAAGTTTGGAGAAATCGTGGGGCAACCACCTTATTCGCCAAGTAAATTCATTTTGTCTCCTTTAAAGTCATTAAATGAATGCAAAACTGGTCACTATGCTTAAACAGTAGATCGGAGAATTGGTCAGATGGTGAATTTTTTCTAGATCGTAATTTTAATTTTAAACTGTCAAGCATAGCACAAAGGCAAAGCCAGCTAGGAAAAATTAACCTTGAAATGTAAAATTCAAAGTGGCAAATTCTAAACAGAGCCAGCTTAATTTCTTGTTTCAAATAAGCGTTTCACTTCCAATTAATCAGGCTCTTTTATTGAAGCGTCATGCTTTTTCTGAATTTGGTGTTCCTATTGATCTTTGGTTTTATGCACTAACATCATCCTTTGTTTTGGCTAACCTGTTCACTTCCTTCATCTCGTCTCGTAATCCGTGTCCGGTTGTGCAGGATAAATGCCTAAATCGGCGGTAGAATCCTCAAAGACACCTAGTGCAACTAGAACATCTCGGGTCTCTAAATCTGACATTCCCAGCAGAGGCAAGAAAATGAAGTACCAATACCAAAAGGGAGGAGTTAGGGAGTCGAAAGTCCAAAGCATATGGGAAAATGTAGGTGATACTGATTTGGGCCACATAGACATTCAGGATTTCAGAAATAGGGTATATTCTCCTAACGCCTATGGCAAGCCCAGGTGGATGATGGAGAGTGGTATTGCTTAGGCAACAGGTTTCCCTCAGTCCGTGCAAAATTATGAACTAGTAGTTGAGGCTGCTAGACATTATCAGCCAGAGAGCAGATTAGTGGTCCTAGAAAACATGGTGCTAGCTGATTTCACACCTGAGGCCATTTGGGAAGCATTTGACATCCCATTTCCCGATAATCCTGTTGCTACAACTATTGATGAGGCGCAGATTGCTTATGACATGAATCCTGCTAAATGCAAGACATTGATAAACGAAGAATGGTACAAGGAAAGAAGGCCCCCAAGCATTAGGATCAGTAAAAAGACCCCCATAAGTGATTTTTATAATGAGTATGGCGACATGGTTACCTTACTCAGCCGGGTTATGGAACTCCCTCAATCCAATTTTTTTGAGGAATGGATGTTCTACTTTATTGAATAGGTCTTTGCCGGGAAGTCCAAGTTTGATTGGGCTCAGATCATCAGCGATAATATCCATACACAACTGGTCGAGCTTGAAGAAAAGAAGTACTTCGCCATGACTTCTTACCTGATTTACATGTTTGCTCGACACCAGCCAATGATAGGGTTAATCAAGAAAGGCGAGATCGGGAAAGGGCCAAATCAGGTAAAGGTGTATGAGTGCTACCCTCAACTACATTACTATGACATAGCTCAAAGAGAAAATAACAACATTGCTTATGCAATTGGTCAGTATGAGCGTGTCAATGACGCCTTTACAATGTGCCTAGTCAGGTTAATGCAAGGAGGATTGCACATAAGGCTTTCAGAGCAGGTTACCGTTTTGATAGAAAAGTATGGCGCATGGTTTATTCAATTCCCCAAGTTCACTTACCTCAAGATAGCAGGCTTTGAGGAAGCACCATTCCGACTTCCACGCTATCCGACAGACAAAATAGTCCTTATGGAAGTCGCAAGACAGACACACCCAGCAGGCAACCTACTCAGAGATAAGAAACAATCCGGATTCACCTTCCCCATGATCTTGGGTGACCTCGATGTGCATTTCAAGAATTCGGTGCAAGTTGACGAGTAATTTGCTGAATTAGCATCCTATGGTCTATAGGAACACTTCCCAAGGAAGTGTTTCGATCAAGACAATTTGGCAAAGAGAGCCTATGGCAGGTGCTATAGAGCAAAGGCATCAATTGAGGATTATTGGAGCAACTGTTCCGATGACTATGAGGTCCAACGACGTGAGTATTCTAGGCTAAGTGTGCAGCAAATGCGGCTTTATGAGTACCGTCAGGTCCCAGATCAGGTAACAAATTATGGCAATTGCTTGCAAGTCCAAGAATTTGAGGTAGTTAAATACCTCTTGCCTGGCATTGATTGGTCTCAGGATCCAATTACTGATTTTGAGGTGTCATGGAAGCTCCAAGAAGGTATATTGATCACTGGTTATCCCAGCAAATCGAGAAACTAACCCATGAAGGGATTCAATTTACATACAATCTGATGGGCAGTCTCGATTCCCAGTCTTCGGAGGATGAGGGAACCTCAAGCGCACCAAAAGAAGAGGTTGAGAAACCTGGAAAGAAGAGGAAGAAAGCCAGAGCCAATAGAGGGACTTGGACATCAAAAAGAACCAGAAGAGAAAAGATCCCTATCAAGAGGCCGGAAGTTAGTTCGTCATCCAGGGACCCCAGTTCGGAGGATGATGTAGTTGAACTTGACTATAAACCTGCTTCGCCTTCCCAGAGTGATGTTGATGCATTCGAGGCTTATAATCTTCGGGCACAAGATGAGCCAGATGTAGAGGTAGGGATTGTTGGCTTCGATGAACCTAAAAACCAAGTTGAGGAGGGAGAAATTCCACCTAATCAAGAGGCTGGTAAGTGTGAGCTCACACAGGGAAGTTGGCATGAATTACAATTGAATAGCGCCGACAAAGATGACACCACTGTTGAGGGAGAGAAAAAGGAAGATGAGACCCAGGAGCCCAATAAAATTGAAGAGCAACCATCACAAGGGGATGCTCGGTAGTTGTTCAGCGAGGTAGGGGAAAACTCAGCCATAAGTAAGGGATTGGATACTACGTCCGTTCCTTCTATGACCAATCAATTGCAGATAGGCAGTGAGCCAACTGAAGCCTCCAAGGAACAAAGTGGGAATTTGGCAATAACATCTGGACAAACCATCCCTCAAGACTGGTTAATTGCTCGTGCACAGCGGAAAGCAACTGTCAAGCCACCTATCAACTTGGAGGATATTTTCTCTCGCATAGGAGAGATAAAATCCAAAGGTAAGAAAAAGCCGAAGACCTACTCCCGGATCACTAAGGATGACCAAAGGAACCGCACCATTCATATCGCTACCCCGCCTACAGATAAGCCAACGGATCAAATAGCATTGGTCGATTATAGTATTATGACCATCTCGATAGGGCGAGCCACCAAAGAGCAATAAAGGGAAGAGTTCAAGGATTCCGTGTAGAATATGCTCAGACAACTCGACGAAATGACTGCTGAGAGAGACATGTACCGAGTTTGTGCTGAGCAAGATGAGGGATACATTGATCACCTGCTGAAACCATTGCAACATGCCCCTGAATCCCATGTTCCCCCATTGGCATTGTCACAAAAGACTACAATCGAATTTGAAGGAGTGCATGATACCGCCAAGGCCGTCAGGGAATGGATTCGGGACATTAAGGAAAAGGGAGAGCGGATCATTGAAGATGTAAAGGAAATGGCCCACCATCGAGAAACCATTCTTGTCAAATTGTTTGAAGTAAAGAGGGAGTGTTTTAGGGTCCATGAGGTGATTGGTACAATTCTTCCCCTCATAAGGGCTCTTTTCTAGACCCACAAGTAGATTCCCACATTGTCCGCTATCCTAGATCCCTGTGACATCAACACTTTCAAGGAATGGTACAGAATTGCCAACATGAAGAATGACACAAAAGATACCATTAATAAAGAGTAGGAGGAATGCGAGGAAATTTTGAAAAACATGAGGGATCTTGGTGGAAAGATACTCAGATCAATGGGGTCCTGGGCTGGAAAAATAGTTTGTCTGATAATCAAGTACAACCAAACTAGGAGGATAGATTGAGAATTGATAAGGTCGCATACTCCATGGAAGACCTAGAATTTGCCAGTGGGTTGCATACGAACATATTAAGTTTTGAGGCTCATTGGTCCGACTGGAAGGATGGGTTAAAGCATGTGGATCGCCACTTGGAGGGTATGCAATATAAAATACGCCATCCTCCTATGCCCCAAAGCATGGTGTTGTTTCAGCTATGCATCAGATTTCAGGAATATGTTCGGGCAGAGTGTACAGCAGGTCGGGACATCTAGAAGGAGTATTTGCACAACGAGGATGAATTTTCGGAAAAAGGGTCCACAACAAAAAAGGAGAAAGTGCTTTCCTAAAAGTGCAAGTTTCTTTTTAAATCTTAAAAAGCACTTTTTAGACATAAAGTTCATTTCTAACTACCAAAACAGTTGTAAATCTTGAGCTCCGTGCATGTGCACTTTTTGGAGCAGCTTTTTGGGTAGTTATTGTTTCTCCTTTTGTTGTTGCTGATATTTTGCCTCCCATTTATGGGTATAGGCAGTTTTGATAAAGGATGAATCTAGCCCCCTTGATTAAGTTTAAATCTTGGCCATTCATCCATTTCTGGGAATTCTATATAAAGGAGTTTGTTCCTCCTTTGTTGTAGGCAGAAAAAAAAGATTGTTGCAAAAACTCTAGCGAAATATATACAGGATTTAATGGAGGTTAAAGCTGTGTTTGTTTTACTGTGAGTGCATGGTCCTCTTCTCCATTTATTTCATATTTCTGCAACTGTATTTACTTTCAGACAGTTATTTATGCATGTATTTGATGGAAAATCTTGGTTCATACCATTAGGAAATAGTTGATTATTGTTTCCTTTGCATGGTTAGTCTGAGCCCCTTTTGTGCTAAGTTCGGTTATTAGATTTGGATGAATGGGTGTAAGAGTCTATCATTCGTATCTAAATAACTTGAAAATTCAAAAGCCTTGGATGATTTCACTAGTTTTTACCTAGTTGTGCTAATTAGCTGGCAAAGTAATTTCTAGTTATTTTAAGAATTCCGTCTATGTGTTGAAATATGTTGTCTTAGTTAAATTAGCTAGCTGTTCTTATTCACTCTTTATCCTTATCCCTCCTTTTTTCCTTTTTTCATTAAAGAAACCCTCCAGTCGAGCTGAAATGACATCAATTAGAAGCAAATCAGATGATATAGGACTGTAAAACTTTAGGGAACTTGTACGAAACCAATTCCGTCTAACCGTAAGTCCCCTTTGTGTTTCCAACAAAACACATCAACTACTAAGCTATCCTCCAATCAAGACCTGACAACCGAAACATTGAGGTCCTCTCCATTGATCAAATTAACACAACATTAGGGATTTCCTTATCTCAAGAGAGGATAGGATTCTTAGCATTTCTATTCTGCGTTGGCCGGATGGAGTCGTAGTTCCGCGACTTTAGACACGTCAACACAATCCTTGACTTCAGTTTGCTCACTAGTTAGGATATTAGCGGGGCTTGAAGGGCGATAGCACAATACAATATTGCTAGGGACAACAATGCCTAGATTGGACACTAGTGTGCCCAATGGACTACAACACGTCGTGCTATTGTACCTCTAGTGTGCTAGTGTCCTAATACGGTGCCATAGTCCCTTGTGGCCATTCTTGACTAATGGTCTTGTCCAACAAGGTTTCTAGAGCCCCAAAAGGGCAAGTTGACCTCATCGAAGTTGTCGTTAGGGCTTGGAGAGTCAAGTGAGCCTCTAAGGTGGTTTGAGTGAGTTGTTAGTGAGCTACAATGGTGTCGATTGTATCCATATGTGTTCAAGTCGGTCGAAAGCCGATCGTCACACTTAGGATTGAGGAGAAATCCTAATTTGGTCGAGTGAAGTCTTGTAGCTTCATGTGATGTCATGAAAGGGTTGAAACCCTTGGTTGACCTTGTCTTAGGAGCCCTGAGCTTTCCCCTATAGTTGGATGTCATTTAGGGTCTTCAATCTTGCGCTCATGTGTTGTCGTAATGCGACAAGATGTCGTATGCAAGCTATCAGAGGTAGTGATCTTCACATCGGGTCATAAGAGTTTGTGCTCAAGTTGGTTGGCCTAATGTGATGTGGATTGGAGGTTGATTATTCCCTCATCCCATCTTGGTGTTGTTTAGTGAGAGGACGCAATCATGATATGTGTCAATTGTCATTGTGGTACTGTCTCTCCTCTCTCTGTACTGTTGTTCTTCATGGTGAGTGGTGTTGATGTGTTTTTTATGACAGCGTCTAACACAAAATAAAGTTACCAATGGTCACTTCACTCTCTCTTGATCAAAGTACGATTACATGCTAAGATTGTAGAAAGTTCAAACAATTGACTCCAAGGTTCCTTTATGCCACGGACGTGACTCAGTTGGTTGATGTGATTGCTGGTAATCCAAGGGACCTTACGTTTGGATCGTTCTTTCACTTATTTGCTGTGGCTGGAACTCCATCATCAGATATGGTAAATTTGCAATGCTTTTGCTTTGAATGGACTAAAATGAACTGAAAATAAAGGGGAAAGGGTTTAGAAGGATTAAAATCTATTCCTAAGGGCAGTGATATCAACAGTTAATGCTTTGGTGGACAAATTCCAAATAAACCAAGCTCTGCTTCGCCAAGATTAACTACAACACCGCAAGAACCGATGCAATCTTCTGAGGATGTTGAAGGATTTTCAAATCAAGAAAGTGCATTTGAATACCCAAAACGACACAATCCAAACGACTGTCCACAATCGAACTTAGCACAAGTCTAATGGCTCAGGCTAACTTTACACTACAACTTACAATCAGCAAGATGCAAAAAGTATGAACCATGGAAATTCATCAAACACCATTACATTCTCCATTGAAATCAAAGCACTTTATCTAACGACTAAGAAAATAAAATTCTACTCTAAGTGAGGAAGGTGAAACCATGCGAGTCTTGAAAAAATAACTTAAGTGGACACCATCAGAGAACAATGTTTCACTGTTATTATCTCAAAACTTATCGTAACAATTTCATACAAGTCTCCCTCCTTTCTTACAAATGAGGGGGGTCACCCCTTTATATAGGCTTCAAGCCCTGGCTACATGCAAAACCCTAATTAGGGTTTCACCCTAGAAGATTCCCCACTCAAGATGCAACAAGGTGGGAATCAACTATTAATGCCCACTAAGCCCATATACAATTAATTCCATCCCATTACAATTAATTACATTCAAAAAGTGCCCATTATGCAATGAATGTATCCTCATGCAAAAATCGCCCATGATGCCACAAATGCACCATCATCTTTTGAATGTGACGGCTGCCATGCAGAAGGAATCTGCCATAATGCCATAAATGTGACGGCTACATGCAAAGAGATGCTTCATTAATTCAGCGTCCATTGACTTGGCTGCCACTTGGCGAGAAAACCTTGGAGAGAGAAAACATCAAGAGAAGATTTTTCTTGAAGTTTCTCAAACTTTCCTTGCTCTGGAGGAGATTTTCAACAATTTTCCACCATATCCTATTATTTAGGAATTTTCACAATTTTAGGGTTTTGTTCTAGGAAAGAGAGAATTCTCTCACGAATCCATATCTTCAAAAATTTCTAAATTTGGACGTCATTTGAGCCCTGAAACATGGATTTTTTCAAATTTGAACCAAGGGGAATTTTTTTGCTTTTTCATTTCATTTCTGACCTCCAAATTCCCCTTTGCCTCGAAAAATCTTCATCCTGAACTTGGGCGTGGAATTCACTTTGCATGGTGGAATTTCATTATTTTGCACTTCTTCCATGTCTTAGTCGTTTTGAAGCTCATCTCTATGGATTTCATTATATCATAGTTTTCTTTGATTCTCTGTGACAATGGAGTTTTAGAATTTGAATCTTCCCTAGGGCACAATTCCTCATAAGGCAAGGAATTCATCCTTTTTTCATATTTCCCATTCTTACCTCCATTTGGCACCTTGGCACCTTTACTCACTCATGGGCAGTTTTTTACATAGGTGGAGGAATTCATGATTCTTTCAATTCTTCCCCGACCACTCCACTTGGGCGCCCTCCATAATTCCTAGGTGACATTTCTCCCTTCTGATGGAATTCCTTCCATCTTGGACTTTCCTTGATGCTCCTTCTTTGACGCCTTAATCCTTCCTTGAGCGTTATTTATACATGAAGGAGGAATTTTGCAATTTCTCATCTTTTCCTTCACCACCTCTCTTTGGCGCCCTACCTAAGTGTTGGGCGGAATTTCCCTTAGGTGGAGGAATTGACTATTTTTCTTTCCTTCCAAGCATACTACATTTTGGTGCCCTTCCATGTCCTAGGACGGAAATTTCACCTAGAGAAGGAATTCCACTATGTTGTGCATCCTTCCTTGACCCCTCAAATTTGGCGACCTCTTGAGTGGTGGGGGTGGATTTTCACCATGGCCAAGGAATTCACAATTCTTGCCTCCTTCCATGACAACTGAGTTTTGGCGCCATTTGACCTCCTAGGGCGGAATTTTGTACTGGAGGAGTAATTCACTTGTTTTGCAATCTTTTCCTTGTCTCCCTTGTTTTGGTGCCCTTTCTTGTGCATGAGGAGATTTTTCACTAAGGCATGGAATTCATACTTTTTCCACCTCTCCCTAGAGGGTCCATTTTGGCGCCCTTCTCTGGCTTGGGACGGATTTTTGATGGTGAGGAGGAATTTAGCAAATTTGGATTTTTTCCTTGCTTCCCTTAGTTTTGTGCCCTCCATCGTCCTTAGGCGCCATTTTGACTTGGGCCATGGAATTTCAACATTTCCATGGATTCCTTGCACCCCTCAATTTGGTGCCCTCCACACTGTTTGGGCGCAATTTTGACTAAGGAAGGAATTCATTGATTTCTCATCTTTCCATCTCCACCTGAGTTTGGTGCCTTGGATTTCAATTTGGCATGGGTGAAGGAATTTCACTTGTCTTGGATTCTTCATGAACTTAGATGAATTTCTGAGCTTCTTGTTGATCAGGCTACCATATGTGGACTTGATGTGATTTCCAGACTTAGATGATTTTGCATGCTTTTCACTTCTGGAATAGGAGTTCCATACTTAACCATTTTTTTGATCCAACTTGTTTGCCTCCCGACTCTTCCGGATTTAGAAATGATTTTCAGAAACGTTCCGTCTTTAGCGCCTTCAGGGATGAACCTGCCAAAATAGATTTTCCCAAATAGTAAGTGTTTCAAAATGTTAGGGTTTGGACTAAACAGGTCAGGAAAGCACTTACTAAAAATAGAAATTACTAAAAATAGTAAATTTTATTTTTGGCCAAATGAAGACATTTCGGGGCTTAGTAAAATCCCTAAAAAACTGTTTTCGCTCAAATTTTACTGGGAGGTTCCTTGAGGGGTCTTGATTCCAATGATATGTTCAGTTTTTCCAAAACCCTAACAGAAACCCCTAAAATCTAGGACTAAAGGCAGAAACCCTAAAATTGACAAAACAGGCCCAAGACTTCATCAAATTCACTCAAACGAAAAGTAGACTTAATCAATTCAATCCCCCAAACACCTGTAAAGCAAAGAGACTGGAGAGACTGTTGCGAGAAGACCCAAAAAACAAAGCCAAAAGACCGAAGGGGCCTAAAAAGAAGGGGGTCCCCATTTGCAATGGGGCAATGTGTGAAAAGGTCACAACAAGTGATTCCATTGTTAGTTTTCTGTTGTTGTCACCTCGATGGTGTAGTCATGTTCAACTATTTGTGTTGTGGTTCCCCTTGCGACACTTTGGTGCATGTTGTCATACAAGTGCAACATGTAGTATTGTATCTTTGTCGTTGGAGTTGTTAAGTTTATCTTTGGAATGTTTTAAAAAAAAAAAATTCCAACTTTTCCAGGCTTGTTTCCTTAGGGGTTCCTTGGCAAGGCATTACATCAGACTTCGAACAGGCGAAAACCCCTGGACTATGCTGAATTGTTCCAGTGACTGATATTTTAGGCTGATTTTCAAAGAGGCAGATCTATAGAGCCTCCTGATCTGGACTCCGAAGCTTTGTATTGACAAAGACACCTTTAAACTAAGGCGCCTTTCTCCATAGTCCAACATATTCTACTCCAGATTGATGTCACAAGTTCTTCTATGTCTCCTATTTCTAGATTTGTAATTTTGTGTTGGCTTCCAATTTTGTATCTTGTTGTTTATGTTGAATGTTATCTATTTTCTATCCCTTTACCTGGATCTTGCATATACAAAGGTTGGAAATGGTAAATGAATAAGTACATAGTTTGTGTCCTAGGCTAGGATCCATTTCCACATTCCACCACATTTCATTTTGGTGAACTTGACTCTTTTTGCATTATTTTTGATTTGGATGTTCAGATGAGTTTATTTTCATAAAATTTCTATATTTAGAAGCATTTATTTCTAAAATTTATTGCTTGTGTACTTTCATTCATTCATTAATCACCATTTTTCTATCTCATATTGCTTAATTAAGTGGTTAATTGATCATATCATTGCTATATCACATTGTATAAGCAATTTCTTAATCAATTGCATAATTGCTAAGTTATCGATTTGGGTTTGAGATCGGGTTTGAGGACGCAAACCCGATCGCGGTTTCAGGCAAATCGTTTTTTGCCTTTTGGGTTCATGGGTTGGGTTTGTCTGTACATGTGTGTGTGTACATATTATATGCAAAAATTTAAAGAAATATACAAAATTACAAATCAAAATACATTTAATAGTATGCTACTTGATCATTGATCAATGCCAAATGCCAATTGATAGTTCAGAATTTCAATAATATCATATTATGTCATATACTCATATGCCATATAATATATATCGATGTATCATAGATTCATATATGTCTAGGTTAACAAATTTTTTCAAGTTTTTCAAGATTTTTTTCAAAGTTATATGTCCAGGTTCACCCGGGTCTGGATAGGGTTCACCCCAGGAGCCCTGGGTTCCCTAGGGTGAACCTTGTCCGAACCCAATGCAAACCAAGACCCACATGGACCCGGTCCAAGTTAGGGTCTTCAGACAGGCAAACCCAGTAAACTGAGGATAATTGTTATCATTTCATATCATTCGAATAATTGGTTAATTGATTGCATCATCATCATTTATATTTGCAATTAATTTTGTCAATTAATTAAAGGTATTCCAAGCATAAACCACTTCCCTTATCTTTACCTTTACTTTTCCTTTATTGATTTCTAGGGACAATTGTGTGTTTTGGAGTTTATATTTGTTTATGAGTTTTATAACCCATTGTTCTAAATCTAAGATTCCTATGAGAAGAAGTTATAGATTCATGGCTTCCCATGCTTTAAATGGTAATTATGTTGAGCCTAAGTTGCATGATAACTTACGATAAATTTGAACTCTTGATTAAGGTGCATGATAATTTCACTTGCCCCACCATTGGTTCCATCACCCTTCCAGCTGAAGTTGGAGCTAAATTCTTAGATGTTCCTTTTAACATTATCCCTATCTTGGACCAATTTTGTGTGAAGTTGAAGTTGGATCTAAATTCTTAGGTGTACGAATAGGGAACACAATTTATGAACACCTACCCCTTCACTTAAGTTATAAAGTGACTTTATAAAAGAACTCTCAAGTGAATAAATCAAATCTTATTCTGTCAACTTAGAACTCATCAAGGCACTAAACTAGAAAGAATTGCACTCTGAACTGAGAGGAGATAGAAGTCAAGACCAAGTGCTAAAAATAGAAACTCTACCAAAATACACTAAAAAGTAAAAACATCTGCTAGAGCTCTTCTCAGGACACTAAGTCCCCTAACCACATCCACTTGGCCTACCAGATACCAGGAATAGGCTAATAGGAACCTGAAACTAACTAGGTGCAAGAAGGGGACAGTCCAAAAGATTAATGCATAGGATAATTTAATGCACTAACAATATTCTACAAAGAAGACAAAACAATGGAAAAGGAAATAAGAGTTGTAATTTCAGCCTTAAGAGCTTGTGCTCAAATCCACTCAATCTTCCATTTAATTATTTTGATTGAAGTTGATTTAACTGCTTCCACTTTAAAGTCTCAGATATCTAGTAGGTGGTTCAAACTTCTCAATATTGCAAACTGAGTGATCCTAGATTATTGGTAATGCTTATATCTACCTTAAGAGAAAATTTCAAGATAAATTATGTAGGAATAACATCGAATGGGAAACAGCCCAGAATCCATTAAGAAATCACTAGTTAGAACTTAAAATAAAATGATTCAAGCGACATGAACAATTTGGAAACGGGAATTTTAGTCATTACCCAAAATTAACATGGGCTGATATTTTGTTACATAATATTTTTATCTATAGCAAACTATTGAACGTATGACTGAAAGGATGGAACAAGTTTCACTCACAAATAAACTAATGATATGCAATAGTATAGACAATAACAAAATCAACTAATAACTAAGTTAACAAATTGCTGGAAAACTAGGCTGATTTTGGGTGCAAAATATCCTGGAATCGGAGTTTGCATGAATTGGTGAATAATCAAAGGGTTCAAAAATTTTATCTAAGATTTTGTTGGCTTTTCAACTCTAAAAAACCCTAAGTGACATTCTTTATTCCCAAAAAATTAAAAACCTCAAACATTTTGGTCTGCATTCTAAATAAAAACCTCGCCACCTAGAAACTATGAATAAAAAATGATCATTTAAACATTTTGTTCACCTTCCATTCATCCAGGTTGCTTTTCACCTAACATGTAGTTTATATAGGTGATAAGCGTACGTCATATGGAAATAAGCTTTTCTACAAGTGATAGCAAGACCTTTAGGGTATTTCCTTATTTAACTCTTAATTCAAAACAATGACATCTAACTTACAAGAAAAATTTTAAAATTTATATTTATTGAAAACTTTATAAGGGACATTTCTTAGATTTATTTATAATTTTTATATGTTTAATATATAATTTAAAATAATTTAATAATTAGTAGTAAAAAAAAATATCATTATATATTATGTTAGTGTGGCATTTATTTAAACCATATGTAATAATTATATAATAAAAGTATAAATTAAAAAAATTTAAAATTAAAAACTTGTATTCTTATAAAGCATTAATATATATAACTATATTTATTTTTAATTTATAATTAATAAATTTAATTTTAACATGTATTTATAATTTTTGTATGTTGTTTGAATGGATGTACCCAAACAAATCTAGTTCCCTCCAAAAAGATTTCCATACTAGTGTATCATACCCATGCACTCGATTTTAATTCCGACTTGGCAACTTAGACTAATAGTTAAACCAGATTAATAATAACCCTAAGCCATCTCCTAGCCACAAGGATTTTATACGTCTTTGACATGACAACAATTGATATATACCCTATATAGTTATATTAACTAAAATATTAATATTTTTAATGAAGGTATCCTCTACCTTTTTATATGTTGGCCACGTGATGAGTTATGCATCTCATATTAATGAACATTGAAAACCCAAAACACTGTTCCCATCTAATGAATCAAGAGTTGGACATTTTCTAGGATATAGGACAACTTCAAACATGTTAGAGATAGTCTTGGTGCTTCGAGACTACAATAAGGACTCGACTAGTGGCACCAATGCATTTCATTTATGTTCACTAGTCATATCTATGAGTATACAGATATTTGAAACCTTGAAAAGAATGGCATTTTCAATAATCGTGTTTGGGCCTATAGTAGCTGAACATGAGAGATAGTTTTAAATAAATGTGATGGATATTTGAAATATAAGAATGGTAATTTTGCAGCATGTAGATACTAAAAATGAGAATAATTACTAAGCAAAAGCCTTCTCTATTTGCACCATAGGCTTGTCGCATTTAAAAAAATAAAGGGAGATGTTAAGGTAAGGGAATTTTGATTGGCAAACATTACAAATAAAAATATAAATCATGTTCTATGAGGAATATGATAATTATTACCAAGCTTCAAAGGAAAAACATGTACAATAAGGTAGCGTACCAATTTTCTCTTGGACAAGAACAATGTACTCATCATTGCCCTCATTCTCCAAGCATTTGAGAACCTTCTTGTACATGTTGACTTGAGGTTGTATACTCGAACTTTCCAACCAACTAAGAATCTGTGGTAGCGTCAGAAGTATCAAATATGAAGAACAGTAACCATAAGTTATCCATAATTAAGAAACGATCACAGTTGAAAAAAAATGCACTCTTTCAAATGAAAAATGAACATTAATTAGAAAGCTTCGCACATTCATCTATACAAAACATTATCAATTATCTGCACATATGATCAAATTAAGAAATGATTTTTCATTCTATGGAACATGATTTTTATTAGTTTCAATACAAGTTTCTGAAATTATGAGCACTCAAGAGTTAGGTACTTAGAATTGAAATCTTCAGTTTAGCTTCAGTTTAGCTTAGTGATTCCAATTACAATTATTCAAGCATAATTGACCAAATACACTCAATTTAATGGGGCATTATGCAAATCGCTTCCATCAGACTGGAATCTGGATAATACACTCAATAATTCAGATTTCTCTTGTATATTATTCCACATTAAAGTAGTGATCTCTGCCAAGTTGTACCATAGCACACTCACCCTTGCAATGATAGACATACCATGCCACGTTGCACTAGCATGCATAGATGTCACATCAGTGCCAAACACGTTTCAGCCTTACAACTCTGCACCAGAAGATTGGTGCCATCTAATGCAACTGCTAATCCCAGACACAGCTCAATTGGAACAATAGAAGTTGGCAGAACACATATGTGCCTTTTCACAGCCCACAAAATGTCAGCAATAGCACATTTGTCCAAACAGCTTCTAATTGGAAGATAAACCATAACTCCTATAAGCAAGCATCAGCCATTACTATAACCTCAAATATTTTGTAACTGTCAAATACATCTGTAGCATATGTAGATATGATAGATTATGTATAATGGAGATCCACGGATCTGTAGTTAACACTATAGAATCATAGCATAGAGATCACCAGAAGATAAGCAGCCATACAACTCTACCAAAAGAGTGCCATGTAGAGAACACATGAACTAAAATAGTTTGGCATTCAGTTCTAAAAATTCTTTCTCAATAAAAGAAAATTTATGTTGATATGGAAAATATTTATAATAAAGGAGGGAAGATTAAAAGCATGCCAACCTTGTGGAGATTACAAGACAATTGTATTCAACATAGTACACTAAAATTTCAGTAGCTGTATTCTTCAAAAAGTGAAGAAAAATAGAAGCTGTTTAGTACAAAATTGTTGTTTGAGAAAACACTAAGTTTCATAGAAATGTTTCTCTACTGTTTAAATCTAATAGACAAAGGATTTTTCTGAAAACATAAAGGAGCTGAATGTGTAATGTTCCCAATCAAACAACCAGAGGAAATAAACGATTTGTCCACTATGTGCCAGCTGAAATGATGACAATACCAAATGTAGATGCCAACTCCTAAATAGACCATACAACAGTATGACAACTATTGAACAGCAATTAAGGCTTGGAAATCAGCAACATATGATATAAAACAGCAATTCAAACCCTTCTAAAGAATCAATATATTTGAAACCCTTCCAAAATCAGCAACTACAGCAGATCCAAATCACATAACGGTCAATGTGCATGGCATATGTTACTACACTTCCCATGGAGACTAGTGGTGGTCTAGAAATCCTTCAAACATAGTCTGAACTTCCCTCAAACAATGATAAATGGCTGATAACAGCAGATCTAACTAGAAATCAGCAATTTGATGATGTACAACAGGGATGTTGTGCTGTATTTAGCAAATCAAACAAACCCATGGCTGGGCACAACAATTATAATGGCTGACAAACAATAATCACAGCAGTTCCAAACTCTACAAATAGAAACAACATCAAACTCCTTCAAAATTCATTAACCCTTCAACTGTATAGCGACACTAGGAGTGCAATGATGGCTGGAAACATAACAAAACAGAATATCCAATAGGACTGCATCCCTAGAACAAAGGAAATGATGTGAAATCAGCGATCCAAGGTGAATATTGGTAAAATTTATCACTAATACCCCACCAATGTATCCTTGACAATCAATCTTCAACAAATTAGCACAATTGTGAACCCAAGATGGAATCACCTCTAATTGACAAGAGGGTATTCCTTCTCAAATCCAAAAAGGGAATCCAAATGGGTTTTTGTCCTCTAGATCTCCCATGCCAAGGGTTTTTGTTCTTGAATGCTTCAAACTCCAAATTGCAACGAAGAACAAAATAATAGAATTGGATAATTTTCTTTGAGCAAATGACATTATTTATACTCGAGTTTTGAGCCTTCCATTCAAATTTACTTTTCCCACCAAGTGTTTATAAACACTTTTTAAAGAATATATTACCTCAAGTGTTTAAGAGCTTTTTTAAAAATAAAATCTTACACAGACCCTCTAATAATATTGAAGTTGCCATTTTGAAAATAAATCGATTGGGCCCAACTAAACATATTATTATTTTTATTATTTAATCCACTCACTTATAACTTTATAAGAAATAAAGAATAGGCTACTCATAAAAAAATTTGATCGCTTGCAAAAACTACTCATAAATAACTTTTGAATGCAGTAGTTGACAAAAAAATAAGTAAAAGAAAACTGATCTATCATCATAGGTGCTTGCAGACATTAGGCAATGCCTACTCATCATTGTCATTGTCACTTATGAGGCAAATTCTTATTTCCTTGAGGTTATGGATTGCTCTTGAAAGCAGAAGGATATTGATTTTTCAGTTTCATTTTTGAAGAATGCTATAAGGAGCATGGAGCCAATATTGTGAAAGTAGTTACAAATACAAGGTATTTATGTAGGGCAATAGGAAAGTCGATTGAGGCTTCCTATATGCAGAACTATAGGACCCCTTGTTTCATAGAATGAAAAATACATGCAAATACATAGAAATATTTGATTAGATGAAATGATTAGTGAGAAGTGCTAGTGAGGTGTTGATGTTTATATGCAAGCACCACACCTCACTAGTATTATGCAGGTCTTTTACAAGTAATGAATTCCTCAAACCTATAGAGACAATATTTGCATATTATTTCATTTTACTGTAGTGGATGCTTGAGTCCCAGAAGCCCTTGCATCTTATGATCATCACTTAGATGTGAAACTATAGGTGGGATGAAGGAAGAGCTCAAGGAAAGGTCTAGCAACATTGAAGAGAGTAGGATTCAATGGTTAGCTATGTTTGTTTAGTAGATGTTAGGCACATCATGTCATGGGGAGCATAACTCTCAAACCCCCACCCACCACTGTCCCACCACTATCCCTAAATCTAGGTCCCTACTCCTCCCATCTCAAGACTTTGTGGAACATAGCTAAATATTCTTTTAAATTGCCCTCAAGGATGCACAATTGTTGAGTGAGGACTAGCTATGGCATGTGAGGTTAAAGAGAAAAAATATCAATGCTTAAAACACATCCAAATTGTGTTCACGCGTCATAACCACAACCCTACAAGTTTCCTTGTTAGACTTGCTGAAACTCAATGAGTACTCACCAAAAACTCATCCCATCTAATGTACAAGTTTACTCTAAGTACTCATTTCAGAAAAAAAAAACCCACAAGTAGTCAGTGAATTTTCCAAGTATGCTAGGAACATCCATCTTGGCTATCAACGCAACCAACATGTTTTCCAACCTATTAAGATTTCCACCAATCAACGATATCCTAGCCACATCCTCTTCCAACCTCCAGAATCATGCTTTTGCATCATGATCTCTCTACATTCTCATTGTCCTCAACAATCCGATTCACTCTCTCGATTCAATTTTGGACACAAAAGGCACTAAACATCCTTTCCCACTTCACCTCATGAAGGACATACACTTGCAACCCCTACAATCAAGTAAATTAGCAAAAACCCAATGAATTTGATCTCTTTGATACCACTTGATCCATGAACAGGCCAGTCATACCAGACATTGCTATGATATATACTAGTTGCAAAGAACTCAAACAGACATAAATGTGAACTAACACCACTCACAATGCTTTTCTTAAGAACATTAACATGTATACATGTTGTGTAAAAAGATTTTCACCACCAACAATGTGGAATTAAATACAATAAAAAGCTCAAATTGAACAAACTCAGATTTGATCTAGGGAAAGCACAATTTGGGTTCCCATTCCACTATGCAAATGGAAACTACTGATGATCAAGGAATCCAACTCAACCTCAACAAGGTCCAATACAAACTTTAGAGCTTTGAAAACATCAACTATACACTCCCCTGCTACATACAAACTTGCATATACTTGCTTAGTTTTTTGAACTTATCAAACTCACTTTTCTGAGTAAATTTTTGGTTCCCAACTTTGAATGGATGCTTCTCAAAGGTGTCCCATTCCATCCCTGATCTGCATTAGTCCTTTCCACATCACTGTTACACTTCTTCCATAATGAATTCTCAATTTAGGTTTCTTATGACACTCCAATGAGCCGGGACAACTAAGACCCCAATGGTCTTGCACACTTAGGACCCAAATTTTGGATCACTTATTTGCAATTTTGCATCTGTATTTGACAAATTCGATTTTTGATTTGAATGGTAAATATTCATTATTCAATGCAATGGATGTTAATTGAGTTTCTTCTTTTTAGATTCAATGATGTAGTTTATTTATGCAACTGAAAAGCTATAACTTTTAAGACGTGTATCTTTTTCTCTTGCATGTATGTGTATGTATGTACTTGCTGTCACTGACAGTCGGGCAAATATTTGCAGTCCTCAAAACTCAGAGAAACATAGTAAACTATCTATCTCTTGTATACCTACACTTTTGTTCAAACCAGGGGTAAGCAGAAAAGGTTTTTTTTTCTTTTTGTAATTTAAGTTCCTCTACTTTTCTATGCCTTACGGTTATCCTTAGATCAGTGCATGTATGCATAAATACACACTTTTCAAAATATTTGAAAATTTGCAAGGTTTCAGCTAGGAATTTTAATTTGGGTATATTTAAGCTTTAAAAAATAACCACTAGACCATTAAATAGTATCCATTTACTTAACAAAACTAAATTATACTCAGAGATAAATTCTAGAAGGATGTGCAAACTTACAATCTCTTCTACTCTTCTTGAAGAAGAAATGATGAAGTGTATTAACTACCCATTATTAGCTCTACAAATAAAATCCCTATAATCTTCCTGTTTTTCTAGCCCATTAGGACCAACAAGCCATGTAAATGCTTGTGATAATAATCTCTTCAACATAATTTCCTAGTTTGAACATTCAGCTAAAATCCCTAAATGGATATCAACAAATTTAGAAATATAAAAAATATGTTTGTTATAGAAACAAGTCTCAAGGGCAAAGAAACGAGACTCCCAAAACTTGGTGAGTCATGAGCCATGCTTGCCAAATTCATGACTCGCCGAATTCAGGGGACTCAGACTCGACCGTCTTTCCTAGACTTGCCTAGACTCGACGAGTCTTGGAAAGTCTGGAACTAAGACAAAACCATTTCCTTTTCAAATTTAAACTCACAAAATTTCAATGTTATTTTTGGTTTATGACATGCCCCTAGAATATACATGAAATATAGCATTAACTGCCCATCATTGTCTTCAAGTCAATCTCATTCTCTTCATTAGAATATTTACATGAAATATAACATTTAAGAAGTTATATTCAATATGTTAAGTATAAGTCACATTTCTATATGTGTTTTTCCTTTCATATACTTCAAATTATATTTCATGTATATATTGGCAAGATGTTTGAGAGTGGTTTTAGATCTCTAGGAGTTATAATGCAAATTCCAGGTTTTAGAAGATCTTATAAATTTTCAAACAATTAAATTTTAGTAATCAGTAGGCTCCTATCAACATTCTCTCTCTCTCTCTCTTTATCTCCCATGAACTCTAGACCTATCTATCTCCCTCTCACTCTTCCTCTATTCCCTCTCTACCTCTCTCTATCTCACTCTCTCCTCTCTCCCCCAAGATCTAGACCTATCTCTCTACCTCTCTCTCTCTCTCTCACTCACCTCGCAGGGGGTGTTACCCTCAAACTCATTTTCGTGTTGCCCCCAAACCCCCATCAAACTATAAGCAAGTAATAGGTCAAAGATGAATCATGATCATAAAAACCTACACAATACATATCCCTTGTTGCAAATCTCTGCATAATCATACTTAAAAATATATTATGGCTGCTACATCATCCAAGACCTACCTTAGATGCCTTTGTCGAAAGGATGTAGGCTCCTCTGAGCCAAATACTTCTAGTTATTGTTTTGATATTTGTTTGGAACTTTTGATGTCATGGATTTCATATTCCATGAGTTTTGTATATATTGGACAATATTTAAATATCTAAATGTGCTATTTCCTTCAGCTACAATTCGCGTTTATACTTATGTGATCGATGTATACTTGTGTATGTGATCAAATTAGCTTCTATTTAATGATGTTATTGTATCTTTAAAGTTTATTTAATAAAGGGTGCATGAAACAAAATTAAAATCCTTAAAAATCTTTGAATTTCTTGGGTTTTCACTTTGCCGAGTTTTTGCCGATTTTTTTCACTCAGTCCAAGTCTGAGTGCAAGCCCAAAACATCCTTGCCAAGTCCGAGTCTCATAACTACATTCTGCAAACTTAAAAATGCTAAACAGGGCCTTGGTTTTTATCCATCCATTTAGCCTTTCATATCATATACCCCTGTTCTCTTTAACAATTTTACAATTTTAATGATCTTTAATATGACACCTGAATCATATATTAATATGACATCCAACCTGTAAGTTGTTTATGAGCAGCAATAAGATCATGATAAATTGCCACCATAGTAACACATTGAATCTGGATCTATCTACAAGTGATCGACTTGTACAGGTATACCCTACATTCATAATTTGGTATTTGAACTTCAACAATGAGAGAATGGTACACTTGGAGACAATATATATCTCTAGTAATCATGATAACGGTCCTTATAACTTTGGTGTTGAAATTACATTAATTTCATGTAGTGAGGAAGTCAATAAGTTTAGTCTTAGGTTTTGATGGTTCTCATTGATTGACATTTTCCACTTGTGCATTTTGGGAAGTGTAAGTACTTAATACATCTTATTATTAGTGTGAACTATGAATTTCTTCATTAATAGAGACTTGAAGAAGTTTGAAATTAAAAAATTAATAAGGGTTGATTAGTTTGAATTCCACATCTAATGAAATACTTTAGTTCCATATTTGGCTACCAACAAAAGTCAAATTTTGTTTCTGCAAAAACTTTTCAATTTTGAAATGCTTGTAACTACATAAGAAGATAATTCTTCTCTCTTTTTTCAAATAAAGCTTTATCAACAGTTTACAAGTTGTTCACTTGCAACAACAAAGTTTGATTTTGATCTCAATGTTTCAAGATTTAAATAAGACCTTTAGAAACATATGTAATGTCCCCATCTTCATGAGCATCGGAGTTTGAGGGGTTGGCCTATTTTTTTGACCATCGTAGGCTAGTATGGTGGATTAGAGGGTCTAGTTTGGGAGTTTTGGAGCTCTTCAAGTGGTCATTGTAAGTGTTTATCTCACCAGATCTTTCATTTGTTTTGAGGCATTGATATTCAGAGGTTTCTGATTTTGATTTGAGAGACTTACTATTTATAGTAAGTCAGTGGATGTTAGAGAGGGACCCTTACTATTTTTAGTAAGGCATCTAGATTGACAGTGGGAGTAGTGGGCTAGCCAGTGATGATGTTAGAATCTAAGTCACCAGGTTCAAATTCGAATTCAAAGTTCGACAACTTTGAAATTCAAATGAAGTTCAATGCGGAAAATATTCGAAATGTATAAAATTCGAATTAAATTCGCCATATGTAATTTTTAAATTTTTTTAATAAATATATTAAACAACATTATAAAAAATAAACATTATAAATTTATAAATTAACATTATAAAGTATAAACTATTCATTAACCTAAAAAAAATTAAATAAACAACATTATTAAATAATAAACCTAAAAAAATATTAAATAAACAACATTATAAATTTATAAACATTAAATAAACAACATTATAAATATATAATAAACCTAAAAAAATATTAAATAAACAACATTATTAAATAAATAATAATAAAATTTATAATAAACATTATTAAATTGTTTATAAAAATATTAAACCTAAAAAAAATTAAAAAAATATAAAAATATATAACATAAAATTACAAACTATTAATATAAAATTATAAATTTTTAAATATTATAAACATTATAAATAAATAATAAACCTATAAAAAGTTAATTATAATGTTGTTTAATTAATAAACCTAAAATAAAAAAAATAAAAACAGAGAAGTCGAAGCCTACCTGTGCAGCAATGGCTGTCGTGTGCAAGTCAACCGTGGGCGACGTCGGGTCGAGGTAGCACTGGCCGTGGCTCGTGGTTGCAACTCCGTCCGTGGCAGGTAGCAATGGTCATCGCTGCAACTCCGTCTGTGGCGACTGGAACTAGTGTGTGGCGTCGTGACTCCAACTTTGTCCATGGCCGCTGTATTTATAAAACAAACCTGACGAAACCCTAAAACGCGCAAAAAAAACACGCAAAAAAAGGCTTTTCGCCAGCCCTAATTTTTTATTCGAATTTTTAGGGAATGTTTGAAGTTCGGCGAATTTCGAACTTCAAGGTTCAAATTCGGCCGAACCTGGTGACTTAGGTTAGAATCATTAAAACCCTAAAGTGGATTTCAAAAGGGAATTAAAGGCATTTAAGAGTTGAGAGGATATAAAAGGTTTCAAAAATCAAATCAAACTCATTATTGATGATCATTTGTCTTTGCTTTTGGATGTTGTGCATTGAGACCTAGGGTTTCAGGCAACTTTAGCATTGGAGAACGAAATCTCTTCAATGTTTATGCAATCTTGAGGCTGTGAAAGACCAGTTGAATCATTGCTTGACTGTGGGCTTCATATAGAGGTTCACTTGGTGTTTCATTGGATAAGATTTACATTTCTTTCAGAATCTTCAAGGGGTTTACAGAGAATATCTTTTGCAGATTTAAATACGTTGAAAGAAGACATTTTTTAAGATCTTCATTATTGCTGCTACGACTTTATATCAGAAGTTCATGCTAGAATAGGGGCGGCTGCATGAGAGGCACGATTTGGCTTCAAAGAAACTCCATTCTTTGCACAAGGATCTGCCACATCTTCATCAATCAAAGAACTTCTTTACATTAGGTTCTTTCATGTTTTTCTAGTGTAGTTGGCATCATTTTTACAGTTGTATTAGTCGCTGTTCTTAAGCAGCTGTAGATGCACACTTATATCAGTTTGGTACTTGCATTGGCTACATCATTGTAAGCCAAGAGTCTTGGCCTTTTGCTTGTCATTTCAGTTTGTAAGCAATCTCATTCCATTCTAATATCATTGTAGTCACAAGGAGTTTGAATGTCAAGAGTTGTCTCTCTCATATTTAGTTTGCATGCCAGCTATTTGTATTAATGTCTAGCTGCTGTAGGTGCATATTTACATTGTGTGGGTCATCTATATGCATTCAAAAAGACAAAAATAATTGCATTTGCATTATGGTACTTTGCCTAGACATCTTAGTAACCATTTGAAAGCATTTAAATCACATTTGACATTTTTTCAGGCAATCATTACCAGACTGAAACATACAAACAACAAGTAAAGAGGTTGTATGCAAAGTGTTTAATGATATTCCTTGAGCCTTTAATCAATATTGTGAGGTAAGAATTGGCAAGGGATAGGGGAGAGGGACCAGTAGTTGAATGGGGTCCAATAGTCGTTATAGCAATTGTGCACATAATATCCAATCTTACCACAAATTTATACTATATATTATAAATAAATAGTCCACATGTAAATAAAAAAATAACCGAATGTTGGTCAAAATAAACCTGTACTCGAACACATAAGAACCGGTAGATGTTATATAAAAAGTACAAATATGCATTCATTAACAAGCGAAATAAATAGTTTTTGTTTCAAATAAAATATCATAACTATCCACTATAAGTGTATCATTTAAAAAATAAGATGCTCATTTAATAAAATAAGATACTTGCTTCAGCAAGTATTGTTGTCATAGTGAAAAAATAGTATTCCTATGTGTACAACTATTGGGGTAGCAATGTATATTCATTGGAGTATTTCATATTAATAATGTGTCCTATCAAGAATATAAAAGGTGAGCACAAAAAATAGCTTGTATTTTTCCATGAAATGAGAAGGATTTTCAACAAGTTTTAGTGTTCAACTATTGGTCCATTTGTGTTGGATATAAGTTGTGTTTTATATAATAATGTTTTTTTTCTATAACAATAATTTTTTTTTTTTTGTTCAACTATTAATTCATTTATGTTGGATTTACAAGTTAGATATAACAAATATTTATGGTTACTAATATGTATTTGGTCCATTTATGTTGCATATAAGTTATACTCTAAATAAAAATATGATATTTTACTAACAAGAAATGATATATATTTTTTCAATTACTAGGCATTTTTAGATTAAGTTTTGGTCGAATCTTTAAAAAGTCATTTTTTGGACACTTCGCAGTAGACGTGTTATTTTGACGAGTTGCATGATGAGTCACGCCTTCAAACCTTAGTTGTAGATAGTTAAGTGTCCATTTTACATTTCTAAATAAAAATGGAGGTCTTACGATATTCCATGTGACGGCTACATGTTGACGAAGTTAGCCCTAACGACTACTGGTCCCTCTCCCCTATTACAACATATTTTGTTGTGCTTCATTGGAAATGTTCTTAGACTATCTTCATTCTAATCATACATGATTCCTTGAAAAGTAAAAAATAATTTTCTCCCAAAAGAACATAAAACAATTTCTCTAAAGAACAGTGTCTAATGTGGAATAATAACATTTAACTTTTAACACTAAGATAAAGTATAATGATAATTAATTGTCATGAATCATCTCAAAAGCTAGAACAAGTCTAGAAATTATGCTATTACCTCCATACATTTTCTACATTTTCCAGTTGCTGAAAGACTGTCTAGTAGAATATTGTAAGTTTCCAACGTTGATTCTATGCCAGCTTGTTCAAGCTTGTAGAACATCTGCATAATTTGTTATCCTTACGTTAGAAACATATGATGCAACCTATCTGCAATTAGAACTAAAGCAATCTGTTACCATTTTCCATGTTTCATGACTTCAAATATTCAAGATAGTTGCAAGAATAACATAGGATATCTACAAAAGGATTCAAAAGAAACAAGCACATCTTCAAAGGTCTAATTAGGTGACCTCAATGACTACGAATGCCATGTACACCAAAATAAAAAATAACTTTAGTCTTGTAAAGAAAAGGGCCTCTTCTCTCACAATGCTATATATTTGTCTCAATAATGAATTAAAATCCATTGTACATGACCTAGATCTATTTATACGAATGACTTCTAGAGCACTGCATCGGCTCTATCTTCATAAAATTTATAAATGATTTCCAAAGCATTTCCCACAATTACCTAACTGCGAGTTGAACTCACCCCTCCATTGGAAAAATGAATTATGAATCCTAGCACCAATCTAAAAGTTGATAAAATAGGTCAAATTGCATGCGTTATTTGTCACTATCTAGGGCACTTTTATGTTCAGAAGTTCCTGTCGAAATGCTGAGTGTATAAATAACATCTCTATCTCAACTGCACCTATATCTTAATGACTACTACTCAGATGATACTCCAGCTAGCAATGTGTATAGTTAGAGTGACCATTATGCACTCAACCATCTGTTATATATGTCACATGGGTCCCAATCAATTGTGATAGAAGGTAAGATGCTCCCTAGTAAACCATTTGAATTATGGGACCATATGGCAAGATAGAGTCTATCATTAAAGAGAGAAAATTTTGGTATACTAGAGATAATGTCATCTACTCAATAATATAATTGTTTTTTCTGCAAAATTCAAAAATTGTGAAATTATTGAATGCAGTTTGAATTCAGAACATTCTTTTTTATAGAATTGATAATCAACTGAAAACACATTATTTTCATTTAGAAATATTATAGGATATCAAATAAACTGCATCTCACCTAGAACAAGAAAGGTTGTTCTATCAATATTTGTTTTGGGAAATGGATAGATCAAGGATGTTGGACTCTTTGAACACCAGCCAACCTTGGAGGGAGGTGTCGGTTGAAAACTTTTTAGTCCATAAACTCACTCAAAAAGCCATAGATCCTGATTGCCCCACCAGCTAAGGGCAACTTAAAGATAGATCCCTTCAGTGGCTTGCTCAAAAAACAATCATTTAAACCTTACTTACTGGCAAAAACAGAAGATAGCTAATACCTTAAACTAAACAATCCTTATCCTTCACAAGTCCACTTCACCATGGAAGGAGAAAGTCAAAAACGTTCTTGGAAGATGCCAAAAGAGTCTAGAACTTGACACCATACTCTTGCAGTGTACAAAGGAAATCCTTTGATGGAACATTAAGGATGATCAGCACACAAAAATGTTTCATTATAGCTGAGCTCAAATAATTGCTAGAAAAAATTTAATTTCAAGCTTTGTCAGACTGGACAAGTCTTGAACCTAGATCCTTTTGATGAAGCGAGATATGAAACTAGTGAGTTGAAAAATCAGCTCAAAAAACTTGACGGTTATAGGTTAAAGAGGCCTAGGATTGGAGGTATGCGTGCTTGCTCACCATTTGTGGATGTGCTTCCAAACTTCTATCTCCAGATCTCAAAGAGAAAGCACAAATTAGAATGAATCTCGGCCCTTCATGATCCTCATGGGAATCTCAGGGAAGTTATGTCCCAAATCTGATGAATTTTGCATGATCATAATAATCAGATTTTAACCTCCATCCATAGATATAGTCAAACAAAGCATTGCTCATAAGGTTGGAAATTATTAGAGGGGTTACCTCTTTGGGAAGTCAGAGTTGGATAAGCTAGAGACATGTTTGAATGAACTAAAATTCTCTTAGTTAGAATGTCTCCAAATAAAATTATTTGGAAAGTTTAGAGAGAGCAAGAGAGAAACAAAGAGATATGCATGTTATATTACTCAAAGTTGCATCAATCTAAGAAAAGGATTAATAGAAAATGTCTCTCCCTAAATAAGCTACTAAAAATAACATCTATTCTTGTGCCCTAAGAGGCTATGATTCAAGATCTTTGAAAAACATTTAAATTTTACTTTAACTAGCAAAGCCAACTCCTACTTGAAAAAAAATTCCTAATTGAGAGGTGAGGGATCCTCACAAACAATAGCCCAAAATCCAAATTCCACACGAGTCCAATAGGAATCAACCAAATTATGTGCTTTAAAACTTGTAGTATTCCCTTATCATCCAAATGTTCCAAGGACATATCCTCATTTGCAAAGGTCTATTAGAGAGGGAAGCCCCATTGCATCATACTTGCATGCAATTGCACTACATAATATTTAGTAATTACTTGAGGCACCTACAATCCAAGTACATTTAAGGAATCTTTTTATCAACAAGTATCTAACTAGTAACAGTGCAATCACCCAATTATATGGCCTTAAAGGTCAAACTAACTCATCAATTAGTTGAAGATACCATAATCCGATTGCATGCATTATTTCAAGCTTCTAGAGTACTAGGATGTGATGAAAAAAAGCTCCATTATTGGCAAGCCAAGTGAAATCATTCAATATTTAGGTTTCCATTTTGCTATTCAACTCTTTATTGTTCGCCAATGGCAATAATAATGTCAAATTTAAAAAAATTAAAAAAAAAACATCCAAGATTGAATAATACTAACTATGGTAGTTACTAAAAAATAAGCAGTAAGCACAAACAAGATATACAAACAATAATGCAAAAGAATATTATGAAATATTAGAGTGTCTATTACAAAGAGGTTCATCTTCTTATATGGAGTTTGAGACACATAAAATAAATGTGACAATTGTCCAAGACTCTAATATAATAGCTAACATTCTGGCATATCTGTCATGTCCCTTCCATAGGCATCTCAGACTTTAGTGGAGGTTGGCCTACTATTAGGGTCCCGTTGGTCAGCAGTGTGGTTTAGGGACCCAACCGGGGGTTGTGGAGCTCAGCAGCGAGTTTTACGCGTCTTTCAGATTGGAGTTTTGTTGTTGAATCCATGATTAAAATTGAAGTATTAAAGTTGGCCTTAAGGGAATAGTGTAAAGTAAATAGTAACAAAGAAACATAGGAGGAATAGTGAAAAGTGCCCCCTCCCTCCCCCATCCTACTAACTTAAGTTGTTTTTAAAAGAGGGCCAAGTTTACAATGAGGAATTAGATCCTCAATGATATTTTATGATTTTAAGGCCAAATAGTAACCCCAAATCAGATCGAACTTCTTGGAGAGGGTAAAAAGGCATTTTGTATCTCATTTGGATTCATTCTTACGACTTCATTTTGAGAGCAGCAGCAAACTTGAGGGTTTGAACAGCTTGGAGCTTCCAGGAACGCAAAATTCTAGGAGAAATTGGAGATTTGGACGAAGACCCATCTCTCTTGGTGACAGGTGTCAGCATTATCCAGCTTCAGTGTGTAGTTGGCAGCCCTATTTGGGGCTGTGATTGCAAATTTATCAGGTTTGAGGGCAGACTCTCTTCAACTAATTACAGGGCAGACCTTCTAGAGGTCACTACCACTCATTTCCAGCTTATTCTCAGCCAGCCGTTCTATCTTGGAAATAAGAGCATCAAACCCTAGGTTGTATTTGGGATTTTTTATCTAATTTTGGAGCTGATCTTCATATTCAATCAGCTGGAAATTTTTATCAGACCTATATACTCAACTAATGTTATGTATATCGGCCTTTTGAGTGAAAGAAAGTCATCTTATTTGTCTTCTTTATGTGTTATGCATTATCCTATTTTGTATCAGCAGTTTCTTTCATTTAGCATTCAAGAATCTTTCAAAAAGACTCAAAAACCAAACAAAAAACAAGAAAATCAGTCAAACCTTTTTCATCATACGCTGGCCAAAGACTTTATCAGCAAACAAACAATTGCAAATAACCTTAGAGTTTGGATCAGATTTGGTTAAAAATTGGGTTGGGGATCTTTCAATATCACTCACTATGGTGACTTGATTACAAAAATTAAGCCTTATATTCTAACACCCTTCTTAAGGTTTACTATACTAAAAGCAAAACATATTAACAAATTGACCAAAAACTAAAAACATTAGAACCAAATAGAACCATATATTCTTCAAAAGCTTCTCTTTGAAAATAGTTCTTGAACCAAGTGGAACTCCATCAAGCTACCTCATAACCGTCGTAAAGGTGGAACTCTCAATGTAATGCCCCAATTCTAAGCCCAAGAAGTTAATAGTTAAAAAATAGACACACAATGTGTTTTGCATTACAAGAGTAACATGCAACAAGTCAAAATGCACTCTTTTGTGCATGTTGTGTCACAAACCAAGGAATGGCACACAAGAAAAAGACTTAAAAACACCATGATCCGAAACATCATAGTCTACTCAAACATCGATATATCTAAGAGAGTTGAATTCTCAAGCTGATTGACAAACCCTAACAACTTTTGTAGTAGGCCACTCCCCTAACATATTAGAAAATGGAATCAACGAGACAATCCTGCACTAGTTCAAGTTTCAAGTACTAAACTACAATAAATTCAAATTACAAGCCATGATTTACAATTTTACATGGCTTTGACTTTGAGAGTCAATGAACATGTTGCATTTTGCAACACCTTAGACTTCAAAGTCCAAGAGACAATCAATAGTTTGGACCTTAAGTCAGTCTTGCACTTAGCAACCAAAAAAAAAACCCTCATGCAAATGAGCATTAGAGGCATCATTCTCACAAGTGAGTTTTTGATACAAACTTTCCAACTTCATGGCATATTGGAGTCCTATTTTTGGTGGTGGTAAAGTTTTGAAGATTTCTCTATGCTTATTTGAAAGCATCTGAAAATTAAAATGAGGATTGCAATGCTTATCACACCCTGAAATGCTATGCATGTTCTCCAAAACCAAGCAACTTGATGCCCCAAGAATATTTAGCATCAAACACTTTAAGTGACTATCTCCACATGGAAATCACTCATAATCTTGTCTTCATTTGTTGTACTTGGCTCAAAAAAATGATCCATGGGCTGTAAACATTTGTCCTTCACAACGTGGTTAGAGTGCCAAATAACCCATAGAGACTTTCTTTCAATATTTATGAGAAAATTGGGAAACTTCTTAGCAACAATAAATCCTCCATTTGTTCTAATCCTCATTACATCACTTGGATTCCATTTGCAACAATAACCTTGAATTGGTACTGTTGAATCCACATTCCCATATTTACAAAATATATCTCTTACTCCAATATCTCCTTTAGCATGCACCCTTCTGTGACATGATCTTTGTATTGGCATAAAGGAAAGCAATAAATCTGAAAATTGGAATTTCTCTCCATAACTTAATTTTTCAACAAGGATGTAATATTCCCACTAATTTTTTTATTTTTTTTTCGAAGCAATCTCACAATTACACCAATCACCTGTTAGGGTTAGAATAAATAAATCCAAACAACTGGAAATAACCCTACACTTTCTGATCACCGAGAGCCCAGACTGGGAGGGTGAGAGCATACGATAGTAGGGGATTGTTAGTGATAATCTGTTGAATTGCTGAAATACAATAACAGGCGACAAGCCAACCCCATCCACTTTTCAGCGGGATGAAGACCAAGAACTTCGCGGTAAACCAGCCAAGGAAACAAGAGCATAACCAAAAACAAATCACTCTACCGCTTATGCAGCGGGAGGACTTATACATAAAAACTATCACTCAACCGCATATTTCAGTGGGAGGACAATATCACTCAACCACTTTCTCAGTGGGAGGACAAAAAACTGAATTACAAAACAAGAAGGCGGCTAAGCCATCCTCTTCCACTTGTTCAATGGGAAATACCATATAATGCAACAATAATGATTGATCAGTACTACTGAAACAATCTTACAAAGATAGAGATGCGAGAAAAGATAGAGTTAAGTACATATCTCAAGTATTCAATATCAAAGTTCACACAACAAAAATCACTACTTGCTGTTCTTAAATCAGAGTCAATAATATGCAGAACCAACGACACCCAAATTCACTAAAATGCTTGTAACTTTCCCAGAACTAAACAAAATCATGTCAAACCAAATGCAAATGAATAGCATAACTTAGGCGATCAATCCAATACCTTAAAACAACAACTTGAGAGCCACAATAGTGATGCACGCAACCCAATGCAAATCTGGAAATGGCGCTACAGCTGAATACTTCGATTTGCAATCACAAATTAGAGAGTTCACCAAATGCCACGCCAATGTTGAAGACCGATTGTCTCTCCAATACGCTTCTAATGAGCCTTCACCCAAAACGATGCACCCAACACGCAAATAGCTACGAACAAAACACACTTCCAGCCAACACACACCAGCAACTCCAAAAAAACGCAGCAGCACACAACTCTTCAAAAACACACCCAATGCAATCCAAAGGAACCAAGTAGTTCACAAATTCGAACCACAACTAGGAGTAATGTCTCACACTCGAAACTGCAAAGAAAGATCTAGGAGGTTTTCACCCTCGAAGAAGTCTGAAGTCATTCCGACAACATAACAATATATTTTCTCTAGATAATCAAATAAGGAGGCAAACACCTGTATATATAGAATTCCAAGTCTGGAATTCAAATGAAATTGCCTCCAAATTCACCTCTTCCAAATTGCATTTCTTTTCAAGTGGTGGACCCAAGTATGGTGCCCACTTCCTTAGTCAAAAATCGTGCCTAGGAGTGAGGACCAAAGAAACGGGACTCGGACTCGGCTCGGACTCGGCAAGGCCGACTCGGACTCGGCGTCGGACTCGGCTGGACTCGGGAAAGTGAAAAACTCAAGAAATTTAGAGATTTTTAAAGATTTAAAACTTGTTTCAGACACCCTTTATTGAATACACCTTAAAGACACAAAAACATCATTAAACTCGGCTCATTTGATTACATACACAAGTATACATCAATCACATAAGCATAAACGCAAATTGTAGCTGAAGAAAATAAGAAACATAGATATATAAATATTGTCAAATGTATACAATATTACAAAACTCATGGAATAAAAAATCCATGTCATCATATGATCATCATCAAATGTTTCATACAAATACCAAAGGTAAATAGTAAAACTAAATACAACTACAAGTGTACAAGCCTATGGCTGAGATGGCCGTGCACCCTCTCGCCCTGGCCCCCTGCGAAGGCGTTTAAAGTAGGTCCTGGATGATTCAACAGCCATAGTTGCTCCCCGTGACACCATGCCATGCTCACCAACATCAGGAACGGCTGTGTCATGCTCACCAACAACAGGAACAGCTGTGTCACTTCGAGTCTCAGTATTTCCTGTCTCTGCTCGTGTTCTCTGCTCCTCCTCTGCCATGGCTACAGCCTCAGCCTCTATATCTACCTGGTCGATCCAATCAATGTCATCATCACTAAATACAGCTGTAGGAGTCCCAGGAGCTGTCTGATTCTCATTGGCCCACTCTGCTTCAAGATCAACCTCATCTAGAATGATAGGAGACATGTCAACTGTTGCATTCTTTCTCATTCTCAGGCGGAGGTTGTAGTGAACAAAGACGAGATCATTCATCTTCTCCACAGATAATCTATTGCGCCTCTTGGAGTGTATGTGCTCAAACATACTCCAATTGCGCTCACAACCTGATGCGCTGCATGGTTGGCTCAAGATACGAATGGCCAACTTCTGAACATTTGGTGTCTCTGGGCCAAAAAAGTTCCACCAATGATCTGAGTTTGAAATGAGAAAAATAAATAAAATCAGTCTCACTCATGAACTCATTTAACAAGTTACAATATAGTATTGAATAAAACTAAAATTAAGCCTAACAATTTATTTTTACCTGGCATCATAGTTGTTCTAGCGTGTTTGGCGACAGGATGAGAGAAGGTCTCCCCTTGTGCATCTGAGAACATCTGTAGCTCTCGAAAAAGGTCTATCTGAGAAGTACTGGCAGGTCCCATCTTCTCCATGATTGCATATAGCCCATTAAGGACCTCCGCATCAGCCTTGAAAGAAGGGATAAAACGGAATGCCGGATTCAGATAATAGGCTGCCGCATGGATGGGCCTATGTAGCTGATGATGCCATCTCCTATCAATGATCTCCCAAATGGGACCATACTTGCTCTCATCTGCTCCATAGACGAATTTGATGGCCTCCTTCGCCCTATCCATGCCCTCATATATATAGCCCATTGCGGGCTTATCTCCATCCGCAACTCGCAACAAAACCACCAAGGGCTTAACAAACTGCAAAATTGAAAATATTGTGTAATTTAGAAAAATGAGCAAATAAGAGAATACATATAATAACTTATAAAACATGAAGCTAAATTGTAGAATTTATAAAAAAATTACCTTCACTATCTCATCACAAGGGACCCAAAAGCCTTGCTCATCAAAAATGCAGTTTGCCATCTCTATCCCTGCAGGGGTGGTAGCATAGGATGAGGAAGACCACTCCTCACCAACAATCATACGTCTCAAGGCAGGCTTAGACCTAAGCATGGACTGCAATGTGAGGAAGTTTGTGGCAAATCTTGTGATTCCTGGACGATGCAACTCCTTCTGCTCTGTGTATTGTCTCATAAGAGCCAACACCCATGAATGATTATATACAAATTTGCAGACATTTCTTGCCCTTTCTACACATCTCTTGACCCATGGGATTTTTCCAATATCCTCCAACATGAGGTCAATGCAATGAGCAGCACATGGAGTCCAAACTATAGATGGGTGCCTCTCCATCAATAGTCTACCTGCAGCAACATAATTTGTTGCATTGTAAATTGTAATTAATGGAGGTACAAACTACAAGATAGTAATTAATTTGCAAACAAAATTAGTTTGTAATCAAAAGTTTACCCGCAGCAACATAATTTGCTGCATTGTCGGTCACCACCTGTACCACGTTCTCCTCACCCACATCTTCAATCACCTCCTCTATCTGCTCACATAGGTAGGTGGCATTCTTGCAATGGGTGGAGGCATCAATGGACTTGATGAAAACGGTGCCCCCTGAAATAAAAAAATAAAGCTAGGTCAATGATCATTCAATAAACCATTAGATAAAAAATAAAAAATTAAAGACTATATGAAACTAAAATTAATCAATCACCTGCAGAAGAAACAAGAAAATTAAGGAGAGTTCTATTTCTCCTATCCGTCCAACCATCAGTCATGATGGTGCAGCCTTTAGTGCTCCATATGTGGCGTCGTTCATCTAAATCCTTTTTCACATCATCCACCATTTGAGACAAAATGGGTCCCCTCAAATCACTCTCACTAGGGGCTTTGAACCCCGCCCCGCATATGGTAATGGCATCAACCATTTGTTGCCAATAAGGAGACCTGTCGCAAAGAAACTCAATGAGATAAGTATAAAAATTCAATGAGATAAGTTAACTATAAAAATTAAAACAATCAAAGTTATCAAACATAAAAGTAAAACATTCACCTGGCTACAAAGAATGGAATACAGTTGTAGCTCCAAAACTTGCCAATTGCCATTTTAGCAACATCATGGACCTCCTTATTCCAACCCATGCCCTCAAGCGACGGTTGGGACCCAGGAGTAGTGCGAGGCACAAAGAAGGAATCCAACCTAGATTTACGAATCCTAGGTCCAATGGTAACATTCCCACTATGACTACTAGTGGTAGGAGCATGAGAAGTGGCGGTGGCAGTGGCACTGCCACTTATAGAAGCAGAAGCAGAAACGGAAGCACTAGCAGTAGCAAACTGAGTGGGACGATATGGAGGTAAGGAAGAAGGGCCTCCAACACAACCTAACTGTGTCCCTCTTCCTAAAACTGTCTCTCTCCCAATGGCCGCTCGATCCTCCTTTTGTTTCTTTTTTCTTTCAATCTCCTCAACCATTACATAACAATCACGTATGGCCTCAGAGACTGCTTTTAGGCATGGTTCGGCATCATGTCCACGCACACCAGCAATATGGTATTTCAGCCTATATATACCTCCATGGAATATTGTTTTGCAAAACATACATTTTGTTTGCCCCTTTCCTTGCCCTGGAAAACCCTCATGATATTTCCAAGCAGGGTCCTTTCTCATGGGGGGTCTAGAAGCTGAAGTAGACATTTTAGGATAGTTTTGTGAAAGTTGAAGCTGAGGCAAATAATAAAGTGAAGTTTGCTGCAATAAAACATTACAAATACAAAATAAAATTAATACATACATTCAAAAAAACTAAAGTAGGGTTTGTAAATTTTTTTTTTAAAAATTGTAGGGTTTGTCAAACCCTACAATTTAAAAAAAATAAAATTTACAAACCCTACATACAACCCTACATGGTACAACTACATACTACATGCTACATACAAATTACAAACATACAAAAGATCTTGCATACAAGAAAATATAAAACTTTCAAAATAAATAAATAGAAAATGGAATTTTTGCATATAAGAAACAAAATAATGTTAAAAAAAACAATCTTACCTCTTACAACAAGCTTGAAATGAGTTACAAACTCTTCCTATCCAACTCTTGATGCACCAAATCGAAACACAATGCAGCTCCAATGTGACAAATTGAAGAAAACTAGAGCTTCCTCCTTGCTGGTTTTTCTTCTATGCACCCTCGTTTTTCTTCCCAACTCACTTTACTCTTCCATTTTTTGCAAGTGAATGAAATGAAAGTCACTTTTAGGGCTAGAAGACATTTAACATAAAAAAACGGATTTAAAAAAACTATGCAAATTAATTTTTTTTTGTGTTTTAAACCATGCCCACGCCGGCCGAGTCCGAGGCTCGGGACTCGCCGAGTTTACTCGCCAGACTCGGCCGAGACCGAGTCCGAGCCCCTGGGACTCGTTTGGCCTAACTCGGACCCGGACTCGCCGAGTTTAGGCGATTTCGGGCGAGTCCCGTTTCTCTGGTGAGGACCACGATTTTGGCATAAAATAAACTTTGTTGAATATAAAATAATGTCTCCTTTTCATCCCCAAATAATTCGCCTAGGTAGACTTAGGAGGAAAATCACATTATGCACAATTCCCAATATCATTAATCAGTAATAAAATAATTAAATATTAAACCTTAGGATAAGGAGATAATATTTAATTAAATCACTTATGACTCCAATACTGATTATCAACAAAATCCAGGATGAGGTTGAGCAATGAGGATCACTGAACTGCGCTAGATCAGGATCATATCCAGGACTGCCAAAAATAGAAACACCCAAATTGTCACTTACTAAAAATAGGAAGTCATGAAATACTGCTCCGAAAATCATGATCTTCGAACCCAGAGAAAGAACTTGGCAAGCTTAGTAACACTGTACCATCTAGACAACCAAACCCTAACTTAGTAAAAATAGTAAGTTCACATTCCACCAAAGAGTCAATTGCATGTTATGCCACACTGGAGTCCATGAAAAACCTAAAAGGGAACCAGAAGCAAGACTGAAGAATTCCCCTCTGACTACCCCTGACAAGCTCGATCAGAACTCCATAGAAGATGGAAACCCTAATTCTTCCTTTCCACATAGCCTACGGGTCTCCGGAATAGGCCAATGGACCACTAAATGCATGATCACAAAGAAGGGGACATTACAAAGGAATTCATTCTCTTTTTCCAAACTCAAAGTTGAGGAGACACCAACATACTTCCACTATTCTTTTATGATACAATTGGAAATTGATAGTCCAAAGCTATGAAATGGTTTCATAAATGTGGTATTCAACCCATCAAAATTTGCAATCTTCATTTGTCTTATCTTTACACCTGGATCCCATGTTATTATGTATAAACAACTTTGAGCCTTTGGAGAATGATCTCTCTTTTGCATTCTCTTTATCACGACAAAATTTTTGTGGTAACATAGAGAGTGAACTGCTGCAATGATGAACACCAAAATCAAACCATTTATCATACTCGCCGATAGTAACTCCATAGCTGTCCCAAATCACTTGTGCCTTTTGAGAAAGATGCTCAACAATCATTTGTGCCTCTTGAGGAAGATGCTCAACAATAGGACATCGATAATCACTCACATGAAGCCCTTGCTCAAAATCAACTCCTAGCATTGCCAAAATAGATTTTATTTCAGAATCTTCATCAATGTCATCCTTCATGCATGCATTGTGCTCAAAATTCAAAACATCATCATAAATACTCCTTTTATCTAAAAATACACAAGTAACACCATGGGATTTATCAATCTTAGAAACATCACTTGATAATATTGAAATTAGTCCCAAAGCTGATGTTTGATCCTTTTCTTCATGCACACTCTCTACCTCAAGGTTAAGTTTTGTGAGGTCTTGTGAATCAACCTTCACTTTCACCTGTTCTTCATTATTTTTGGTTATTTCAGCCTTGTTCATGATGTCTCGTGTTTCCAAATTTGATTGTTCATTCTTTGGTTCATGCTCAGTGAGTTGTTCTAATTTTGATGTGTATTTTTTATGAAAATATTCAAGCTTCAATTATGATTCTTCTTCCTTATCTTGATCTTGTTGAAGTCTATATCCCCTTAGATTCATCATTCCTTGCATTTGAGTAACATAGTCATTGTAGGGCACTGCAGTCTTAAATCCTTCATCTTGATTGTCATAAGATACTCTGATTGCAGCCAACTCTCTTGCTAACTCTTCCATTTGATTGGGTGGTGGGTTGGTCGTAGCTGAGTTACCTTCAAGTATAAATATTGGTTTTGCATTTTTAAGAGGAGATGTACTTTATTGAACTTCTGTAGAGCTCCCTCTTTCCTTAGTAGATACTCGATTTTGATGTTTTTCTGCCAGTAACCTCATCACTTCTCTTGTTTCAGTAAGACTATCAGCGGTTTGCTTTTGGATCTTTTGTAACTCTTCAAGGAATTTCTTGTGCATCTCCTCAGCATCAGCCATCTCCTTCTTCTGTTGGTAATACCCTTCAAAGGTACATCTCATGAAGCAATTGAAAATTCCGCCCATTATTTGCAACTCAAAACACTACATGCTGGCAAGATCTTAGCTCTAATACCATTGTAATAACCCTTGCTGCAATTTTATATCAGATTTACAAAATTCTAATAACCCAACTTAGATTTACAATTTGCAACCAAATGGTGAAATCGGGTATACTGAAAATTGCACCAATAAACTTATAAACACTTAAAACCCTCATAAAAACATAAGAAGAAGATTCTACAACAATTTTGGCATTATAACAGCATGCACAAATATGTTTATGACAGTCTACAAATCTATCATGAAGCATTACAAAATAGACTCCAAAAATGGAGCTCAAAGCTTCACAAATCCACTATAAAATCCAAAATACTCTCCAAGCTCCTCACACTTTCCCACAATAGCAAGATGCATGAAAATAAATGTCTAACAACAGCTAAGAACAACAATATATGCTGTTATTACCAGCAATACAAATCTGAAAATGAACTAAGAAACTACAACACAGTAACTATTACAACCCCTGCCAGAACAAACCACATAAAAGTCTCTTTGAAGCACAATTGCAACCCCTGAATGTGATTGCCACTGGAGACTCATAAACACACTGCCTGCAAGCCTCTATCCCCCTAGTCTATCAACCTAGAAGATCACTCCTTCAATGGTTTCCCAGCCTTTGAAGAAGAACAACAAAACCTTGTTGAAATGATAAGATAGTGTTGGTGTTGGAAATAAGCCACACCCGGACCGACGATGGACTGGTCCAAGAGGGGCCAATAGCTCAGTGGTAGAGCACTCCAGCAACGTATGGAAGGTCCTAGGTTTGAGTCCTAGTTGGTCCATGTCTCAACATGGTATCAGAGCCAAGTCCAAGCTAGGAGCCCCAAGCACATGAGAGGTGTGGCTTAAGGGGGGGTGTTGGTGTTGGAAATAAGCCACACCCGGACTGACCATGAACTAGTCCAAGAGGGGCCAGTAGCTCAGTGGTAACGCACTCCAACAGCGTATGGAAGGTCCTAGGTTCGAATCCTAGCCGGTCCATGTCTCAACAGATAGAATGAATGAAATTGGAGCCAAAACAATACTTGAACCCTAGAATAATTTTGAATTCAAACTTGTCGCCCAAATCCAATGCCTAGGAGGGAAATATGTTTGTAATTCAAATTTGGAACATTCACTTGCCATTTGCCAACTACCTTTCAACATTCCATTCCAAAATCCATTTCTCTCTCTCTATTTAACAACTTCTATTTCCCTTCACAAACTAAACTTTCTATTTCCAAACTCATGCCCCTTTTTTGGTTATTAGTAGCAAATGAAATTTATTTTCATTTATTCAGATTTGAAGAATTCCTTTTGGCAATTAGACTTTCCCAGTTTATTTGAAGGTTGTGATTGACTATTTTAGATAATTGGGCTTACTATAAATAGTAAGTTGTTAAATTTAGAAAGGGGACATGACACTAAGCTTTTTTATTCATCCCAAAACTGCATTGAAAGTCTTTGTGACTTTATGTCCTTTATTGTAATGTCCCCTTCTGAGGAGTAGCCCAAGAGACCATTTAGCCTATCTTATTCTCATAGGCTAAAGTTGACATTAAGAGAATAACTTAAATTAATTATTTAATATTATCCGACAAAGTACATTTTTTGGGTAACTTTATTTAATTAATTTAATAAAGTATTATAAAGTGACTTAAGTGAAATACTTAAAGAGGATTAATAAAGTCACTTTATTTTTGGGATTTAAATTAAATATTAAGAAGTATGAGAATTCAAAAAGTCTTTCTAGAGGCTTCTTGGTGTTATTATTAACGAATGTTTTTGGAGCTCATTTGGTTTATGCTTGGATTAATTTACTCTTAACGGTTATTATGGAGAACTTCTTGAAGCTGGGAACCCTAGGATGGAAACCCTAAGGGTGCTAGTTTTGCTAGTGCAAGATTCTACCCTAGCTAGCTATTAGAGAGGTCACACATATTTCTCACTAGAGATTCAACAATTGAGTTCAAAATTTATGTATTCTTTGCAAAGACAAGTTTCACTATTTTAAGAGGAAATAGCCCAGCAAGAAACTTGGATACCATTAAGTATGAGATATTAAAATATGGGCGATTTCTTCAATCAGCTCGGTGCTATCTTTATGTTGAGTGATTCAAGAGCTGATATTGATTAGTATTTTATGAATACTTGAGTTGACTTATTTATGGTGGCTTCAACGTGGAAAGAAAGCTCATTGATGGACGTTTTGTCTAGAGCCAATCTCCTTATTCTATCCATTGTTGTTAAGGGGCATTGAAGTGATCAGTTGAGCACCATTTATTCATAACACAGTTTGTATTTATGAGACATTGTTGGACGTGGCTTATTATGGTTGTTGGGCGATTCTCAAAGACTTTGCATCAAAATCTATAAAACCTTAGTCAATTTTGCACACTTGTCAATCCTATTTGAATCCATGATTTTCATCCAATCAACCCAAAAGCCCAAGGGTTTTCATCCTAGTTGCTGAACCAAAAGCAGGAGCTCTCAAATCTCTCCAAGAAAATAACAAGTCACAAATGAACTGCTCTTTGGCTCTCAACCCCTTTTATATCCATCTTTGAGGAAAATTATTTAATTCTATTTTCTTTTATTTCATTTTCCTACCCATCAAGTGACCCACTTTATAATTTTCGATCGACATAAAATAAAATCACTTTATTAAAATAATCAAGATTCAATTTTTAATTAATTAAATATAAATAATCCCGAGAAGCTTAGAACTATTTCAAATTTGATTATTTAATTATTCCTTTAAAATACTCAACTTAGCCTACAATAATAAAATAGGCTTACGCTCTCTACTAAACGACTCATTTGGAAATGGGGACACTACAATCCCTTCTTCCCAAAGATTTCTTGGGTCAAGCAATCTAAACATACATGCCCATACTAGGATCCCAAATGAAAATGAAGAATGATCCACCATTTACCCCGCTACACCATTATGATACAACTAAGCCCGACAACTCTATCAATCTCTGTTACACTATGAAGCAATCCACCCATCATAACAATCCCTGGATTCAAAAGCCAAATTGGGAGTCTGCCATTCCCGAAACCTGATGGCGACTTCTATGCAACTCTAAATACAACTAGAATGCCAATGTGCCAAGTCTCTATTTCTTTATCCCGTAGCCTGATAAAATATCCATCTTGTAGAAATAAACTAAGAAACCTACAAGATTTGGATTCCTCTTTTGTAGGAGGCACCTCATACCAAAGTGATCTTGTCATGTCCCCTCTCTGATCATTATATATATAAAGCCTAATTGAAATAATTATTTGAAATTCATTAATTATTATTATTAATTACCAATGCATGATTATTTGGAATTTATTAAACATTATTATTAATATTTATTATTAATAATATTCTTATCAAAATAAATTATATAAACATAATTTACTTATTCTTAAATGTAAACATGATTTATATATCTAAAATAATAAATATATAATTTAGCTATATTTCTCGATTAAATAGCAGTGAACCAGTAGGGATAGAGGGGCATGGGTTGATGTTCAACTTTGGGTATGATCAGTCGATTATTATGAACATACATCTGGCTCCATATCATTAAAAATTACAATTGGTGGTCAAAGTCACCGACCTCTTCTAAACACTAGTAGCCATATCATCATCGATAATTACAACTCATCATTCTCTAACCATATTGTATAATCTACTATTAAAGAATCATAGCCGACGACAATCAAAGAAAGATGGATATCGAGAAAGGAAGAACGATTAAGTTATATTCCTAAGTATTACGTATTGGGTAAGACAGAGGTTATTGTAATGGATGGAGGGTCGATAGTCGGCGATCTATATCCAATAGGTGAAACGATATCTGATAGGCATGAGTATTTGTCCTTAAGAGACGTGGAATAGTCCAATACCACGTACCATGAAAAGTGACTTCAAACGGTGCTAATAAAAATATGGTTATTAGTTAATTATATTCGATCATACTAAGAGATTAAGACTATTATGTAAGGAAAGGGAATTATAAAAAGTCATAGCCGTTGTCATGAGAAGATGTGATCCTATTCAATGGACATATAAAAAGTATATAAAGAACTTGCAATGTGGAGGAGGTGGGGGGCACATAGGAGAGGAGAATCGGAACTATTAGGAAAGCCATAGGCAGCAAACATTCTTGTTATTGGTGGTATGCATGAGGATGGCTTAATACGTATGCTTATATATGAAGCCTGATAATGTTTATGCAAACTTTAATAGTAATATTAATATAAACTACAATAAGTATGACAGTCATACTTAATATATAATGGCAGATGTCAGATCTGTCTGCCTTTTTCAGCTGCCATTATACTAACCTTTATGTTTTTAGGCAGTAGTGGTATTAGTGAGTGGTATTAGTGATGCATACAAAAGGCAATTAGCAAATGTATTAATAATTGGTAAATTAATAAATAGGTAACTTATAAATATATATATATATATGATTTATAATATAATATAATGTATTTATTGGTGTTATGTTCAAATCAGAATAAGGAATAATATAAGGGTTATAAATATAGGTATTGATATAATAATAGATATTAATAATAATTATAATTGATATAATATCTTTAGAAACTGCTCTGCAGTAATGCATAATAACTCATATAATTAGTAATTAATAAATTGCTCTAAGAGCGTGGACTGCAAGCTGCGGACTACGGACTGCAAAGAGGTAAGCAATTGACTTACACGCCACGAGGATGTATATGTGTGTGGACATGTGTGCCACACACACACATACATTAATGAGGATTTTGTCGTATGTGAGATAGTATGCCAATCTCTGGGGCAGATTTATAATAGTATAGTAATATTGTCTCATGGGTATGTAACAAATAAATATATGTATGTATGCAGCATATTTGTAAATATTTAGGAACAATAGTAGTAATTAAGGAATATGTAGATGCAGACATAAAATATAGATGATAATGAAATATAAATTGTTCTATGAATAACAATAATTTGGCTATGTGATGGAGGCTATTGGGAGAAAAGTCCCTTAGCCTAATGCAGGGATTATGATAATCCTTGGTAGGTAGTATATACTGAGTATCTATATGCATATATGTTATGGCTTGGGTGACAAAAGCTCATCCAAGAAGAGACGGATCTGGCCAGTCCTCTCTGGTAGATTTGGATGATGAGATGCATCATCCAAGGCAAGGAATTGATCATATATGATGGTCTTCCTTGGTAGGCTTGGATGTAAGATGTTACATCCAAGACAGGAATCGAATTATCCCTCGATTTCCTGGTATGGCTTGGAACCAAGATGGTTCCAAGAAGGCGAGCTTTACAGCCGCCTAAGGACATGTCCCAGTACTACACTCGTATCCTTTTTATTAAATAAGAATTGAGATTAATTTTAATTAAGTAATTGAAGTTTAATTGCAAATTAGAATAGTTATATATATATATTTGTTGCATTCTAACAATTTGTTTTGCAAGACAGTGATCTCTAACTAGTAGGGACATTACAGATCTATATAATCCTTTATCCATCCCACTCTTATGTGTCATCAGAAACATGGTCAAATCATCTATATGTGGGCTGAAAGAAAAATGATAAGCATAACTCACAATACAATCAATGTGAAAGTCACTGGCTTGCTCCATTGGAAATCTTGAATAATCACTTTGATTCCAAATCTCATCATTTTCATTGCATGAATCTGGAGGTGTCTCATGACTCAGATCATGAAGAGATAATTTTGCATCAGAAATGGAAGATGTATCATCATGCAAAATCTTCTTATCAAGCCCAATAGAATAACACGCATGATGCTCTTCCCAAGTGCTATTATCATGTCAAATCTCCATGGTAGTAGAGTTATAGTCAATAAGTAATTCTTCATCACTCCCAAGCTCATTAGTTCCTCCAATCAACTATGTGACCTCCATAGTCTCTATACCACATTCTTATTCATTTGATGTGGATGCAACATGTGAATGATTTTTTGCTTGGTAGAAAGAAAAGTGAGCTAAACTTAATTCATGGTTAAGTTCATCAACTTCTTGATCGACTTGAAAAGCACTGAGAGGGGGGGGTGAATCAGTGACACCAAATTAAACACTACTTCAAACACTAACTGGTAGATGAATTTAACAAAGCTTTTAAACACAATGCATGCAATCCAAAATGATATAACAACATCCACAAAAAGTAAAGCATCACCATAACACAAGTGTTTACACGTGGAAAACCCAAATAGGTAAAAACCACGGTGAGATGGAACTCACAAGTTAACTATCTGCAGTAATAGTAGGAGCGAATCTTGTTAGAGATCCCAAAGCTTGATTAGAAGCTTATACCCTGTTAAGAGTAGTACCCTGTTAGGAGTAACCTCGCTGGAGGATTTAAGAATCCAAACTAATGGATCACCTTGTTAGAGGATTTATACATTGAAGCTTGTTAGAGCTTACCTGGTTAAGGGATTTGATTCTCTTGTAATGGTTAGAAAACAACAAGAATGGTTTGATCTGTTTTGAGTAGCACAATACTTGCTTGATCAGATCCTTCTAAGTACATTCAACACACTCTTCATCTTAACACTTATCGCTCTTCAGCAAAAACTTTTACTCTTTATGCATACCATCATATATAAAATATTTACTGAGATGTCGACATATATAGACATTCAGATTTCATGTTGGCCTAAGGAAATCATGACATAATTTCCTAGGTGCAGTGTATCTGGACAAGTGATCATAACTCATCACAAAAATTACCGCCAAGTAGTCTGTGCTGGTAACTCATCACAAAAATCAACAAATACCGGTTGGAACAATTAATACCGGTTTGAATAAAACATATGAACCGTTGTCCTTGAGTCTCCGCTTGATCTCCATCTTGATCTTCATCTTGATGCCGACTTAGTATAACCATAGGTTGTCTCTTATGCACATACCGGTTGACACAAATACCGGTTAGAGATAAACCTCTAACATACTAGTTGACAGTGTAAACAATTGAAGTTACACCGGTAGTCAATATAATCATATGTGTGTGAGAGTGTTTCATCAATGACAACAAGTAATGAATTCATTACAATCATCATCAAGCCAACAATCTCCCCCTTTGGCATTGATGGCAATACTTAGAAAATTTGCCAATAATACCGCTAAGTGTGCATGCACAACAAATTTACACATTTACTCATGCTCCTCCTTAATGCATACATTATACAAAATTTTCAGAAACACACATACATATTTCTACTCCCCCTTTGACAACAATGCCAAATTGAAAAAGCAAAAAATATATATAAATAGAAAATTTGTATCACAATGTTTAGCATATACAACAGTAACAAAAAAACAAACTGTATCAATATTCAAGCATAAGCAAGTCTCATGAAAATAACATTGTAGCTTGTCTTCAATTGTGACAAAGTGTTTGTCCACGATTCCAACACGTTCTTAGTATACTCAAATGTAGACATCAGCTGTGAATGGAATTCTTCCAATGAGTCCAGGGTGCAGGTTTCAAGGGTTGCTAAGATAGCTTCTGCATTGGAGTAGGCTCTCTGTAATATGTCTACTTGTGATGTGAGCAAACTCTTGAGTTCCTTTAGAGACAGAAGTCTCTTAGCCTTCTCATTATCATATATATGCAGTCTATTATGCAAATCATCTACATATTTGTGAAAGGTAAGTATAGAGTCCTGGAGTGGGACATATGCCTTGCATATCCTTCCTAGCTCTTGCTCTGTTTCTGTTTGTCTTTTTGAAATGTCAGAATAAAAGAAAGAAACATTAGAGGTGGAAGCAAGATACTTTCCTCCCGTTTCAATAGCATTTCTCAACAAATCCTTATTGTGCGACAGAGCCATTTTCCCACTATCAATATCCTTTGTCAGTTTTTCTCCATACTTCTTCTTGTGATTCTTTTCAGCATACAGTTGAGCAACATCTTCTAGTGACTTGATTTGATCAGATGCATCTACAACTAACTGACCAAGTTTGCTAATGGGTGTAGAAAGATGTGCTATAGATGTTTCCGGTAGTAGACCAGACAAAATTTCTACTGCATTCTGAATTGTCTCTGCTTCAACCCTTTGCTCTTTCAGTCTCTTCTTATGCGCTCTAGATTGCATAACATTAGCAATCTTCATCATTTCTGATGCGCTCAAAGTGTCCATATCAATAGGTCTTGAAATACTTAAAGAATCATCATCATCATCATCAAGTTGTTTCTGCTTTGCCGGTTCAGGGGATACAACCTTAATGATAGCTTTGTCTGTATTCTGCTCTGTTGTCTTTTCAGGTGACTGTGTGGCAACATTTTCAGTAGTCTCCTTCTGAATTTCTTGAATGACCGGTGGAGATTGGGGTTTCTCCAGTTGTTCTATTGCTGGTGGATTGTCCACTTTTAGTTGAATAGCCAGTTGCTCAACTAGTGTAACCTGTAGATTAGTGATTGCTGGGGGCTCCATATCTGGTACAGTGTTGTCTCCAGATAGGTCCACTATGTTCTGAACATTATCATCAACAAGAATAATGGAATCATCCTTCTTCTTGAGTGGATAGACCTCATCAGGTTAAATAATCTCTTCTTCATCCATTTCCGATAGAGCAACATCATCAATAGCATTATCCTCATTCATAGAGGATTGGATGAACTCTTCCATCCGTTTGATTTCACAGGCTACATGATGAGTCTCAGTCTTAATGATTGCTCTCTTTCCACTGAGTAACTTCAGTCTCCTTGCTTTGAATGTAAACTAAGATTTGTATCGAGCAACTAAAGCACTAATATCATCCTTAGGAAAATATTGTACAAATACCTCATCAATGATTTCTTTTTCTAATTTAATAGATTTCTCCCATTTATTCAAAAGAATAGTATTCAAAGAATTTGAGATATCCTTTTCTAATTCATGTGGATATGTACTGTAATGACACAGATGAGTGATTACCTATTGAATCACTTGCTCTTTCTCATTTTTAGTGAAGGAATCAAAATGCTCCTTTACATTGTCAAACCTATTCCTCCTTAGTGTCTTCATTGTCCTTTCAAAATGGGTTTCAGGTTTGAAGGATGCTATATCAATAGGCATAGTTGCCTTTGGCACTTCCTTAACCTTCTTGGATATTCTGCCGGTTGCTTTTTCTTTCTTTGGTTCTTCATCAGAATCTGTTCCCTCAGACTCTGGTTGCAAAATTAATTTTCTGCCTCTCTTCTTTGTCTCCTTCTTAGTATATACCTTGGGTTCTGGTTCCTTTTTGGTTAGGACACGCCTGGTAACCCTAGTACTCTTTGTTGCTGGAGATGCTTCATCAGACTTTTTATTCTTTCCTCTTGTACTTTTAACAGGTGCAGTACTGGTTTGTGCAGGTGCCTCTTGGACTGCCACAATGTCCAATTTTGCTTGCTTTTTGTCTATAGGCGATGCTAATAGGGTATTAGCATAACCAACCAGTAGATCATGGTTAACCTCATAACTCATGTCTTCCATTTCTTCTTCTCTTGGCTCAATTGCTTGCATTAAGCAAAAGCCAGTGGTAACGGTAAAGATTATGTCCTTCTCAAAGTGTTTTACCACTTCTTCCGGTAGCCTCATTCTCATACTCATCTTCTTTTGGAACTCATTGAAATACCTATTCAGGGCAGCATGGAAAGTATTCTTTACAACCTTGATGCTGTTCTTAATTTGTGCAGAGACTGGTGAGTCCTTTGACCACTCAATGTCTCCAATTCCTGGTAGAAAGTTCTGAAAATAAAAGAATAATTCGACCAATAGCTGACCATACTTGAATTTTGACTGTTATCCTTTTTAACTGATTTCAAATTTTGAAATAATTGCCTCCTGATAGCTTCACAAAGACCATAGTCTGCATTATCAACAATCATTCTGTGAGCAGTATGAATTGTTGTAGATGGAACACTATTAAGTCTACTGGAATAAAATAATCGGTAGCCTATCACCATTGCTGCTAGTTTTACTGCAGGGTCTCTAATATTGTTGATAGAAAAGGCACGCTTATCAGAAGTAGAACCAGTTAAGTTGAAGATAGTGTCCTTAGAAATTTTCCTTGACTCAGGTACTTCACTGGTTGAGAAATAGCCAGTCATAGCCTGAATGGCTTCCTTTGCAATTGTGTGTGTCCTTTCTAAGTACGTGTTTTCTCCATGAACTCTACTCAAAATTATTCTGATATGTGCTTCTTCGAAATCTTCAAGAAAATAGGAGGCATTATGAAAACCCTAGCATACTGTGTCTTAATTTTACCGTTCTCATCACAAAGTGATTTCAACTGTGTGTAAATGTATAGAGATCCTAAATCTTCTAACATGCAGTCTATATAATTGGACAAGTCACCTTTGACCAAAACTCCGCTTGGAACTTGCGACAATGCATTATATGACACAATCTGTTCAGGCTTTGCAGCTTCCATAGGCTCAGAAGTAATCATTAACCTCTCTACAGACTTTGAAGTAGATGCCATTCTAGATAAACAAGATTCAAAATGGTATGTTCAAAGAAATACCTTGTTTTGTGCACGTTGCCCCGTTTACCGGTTGAAATGCTCAAGTGCACACCAGTTCGACTTCTGCAACCTTCAATTCAACTTAATTTCTCAAATCACGAAACAATTCGACAATTAACAACAAGACGATCTTACTCAGCTTTGCAATCGCTTCAAATTTCTTTCTCGGATGAGTTAGGGTAAAAATGACAAAGTAAAACTTGCTTTTATCCTTTTTACCTACTACAATAAATGCTCGCCTGTTAGGGTTACAAACCCTAATTTCACCGCTCAAGTGGAAAATCAGTTGATAACATATTAACAAAAAGTTACTAAAATTTCATGTTTCAAAATTCTTTCCCGCTCATTTTTCACAAGGGGTTCGGAGACATTTTACCGTTAAGCTCCCCTTAGCCATATTAAAAAGGCTTAAGTCACCGGTGCAGGGTTCTCTTCATTGAGTGAAGGAACAATTTCTTCTCTAGGTGAGTCATCACTTTTCTTCTTCCAAATCCGATTCATATCCTCTCTGATTTCTTCAATATCAACTTTCTGCTTTCCTTTCTGATCCTTGGAAGAGTTGACCGGTTTGCTATTTCTGGATCTACAAAATTTTGCTAAGTGCCTCGGTTTGTTACAGTGATAACAGGCCATTCCAGATGATCTCCAAGGTCTTGCATTTCCTCTTCCTGTTCTTCTGCAGTTCATAGCCACATGACCAAAGTTATTACAGAAGGTGCAAATAACATTTGTTACCTTTTCCATCTCAAATGGACTAAACCGGTTGCCGTAGGATCTTTGCCAGTTCAAGTTTACCCAGTTATCAAATTTCCTCATCTGGTCACCATTTGGTTTTGGATGCATGTGTGGCACAGGATTGTTTGCTCCATATCTGTACTCAACAAATCTATGTCATTACATTCCACATGTGAAGCAATGACCTTCAAATTTCTTGGACACATACCTAGCATTAGTATTGTAGCTTACTTTTCTGTTAGGTTTGTCTCTACAAACATTTGCACTGTGACCAGGTTTATGGCAAACAAAGCAGACAGGTTTAAAGACCTTCTTACCGGTAGGCTTATTGATCTTAGGAGCAGATTTGTTCTTAGGATTGTTGCTCTTTGTACCGGAGGATTCACCTTTTTCAGTTGTGTGAAAACCAAGTCCAGAGATATCACCCTTCATTCTTTGTGATTGAATTTGTTCTTCCAGCATGGTAGAACTTTTGATGAACTTCTCCAATTTCTCATTGGCTCAGTAATCTATTTGATGAGATCTTCATTATGCTTAGACAAGTTCTCTTTCAGAGATGATGCAAGCTCAAGATCTAGTTGTAGGTTCTCCTTTTCTTCTCTTTCAGCAATCAAATTCTTATGCATAGTGTCTTTTTCTTGTTTGATCTTTGTAATCTCTTGATCTCTTTCCTTGATAAGATCTTCAACAGCTCTTCTGGCTTCCAGTTCCTGGCTCATGCGGATAGTGAGACCTTCTAGCTTTCTCCTTAGATTCAGTTTCTCACCGTTCAACTTTTCAACTTCCTCTACTAAAGCATCAATATTGTCTTCATCTGAAGAACTATTATCAGATATCTCTAATAGTTGTTCAATTAGCTCTCTCCTTTTGACTTGAGAAGCTTTCAGTTTGACCCTAAGGGATTCAAGTTCATTTCTGCTAGCTTCTAACTCTCTAGCCATCTCGAAGTAGCTCATGTCCCCCATGGTGGTTTCAAGGCTCCCTTCTAAGCGGTTAGGCTTCCAAGAAGTTAGGCTCTAATACCAATTGATGGACTTGAAAAGCACTGAGACGGGGGGGTGAATCAGTGACACCAAATTAAACGCTACTTCAAACACTAATCGATAGATGAAATTAACAAAGCTTTTAAACACAATGCATGCAATCCAAAATGATATAACAACATCCACAAAGAGTAAAGTATCCACCATAACACAAGTATTTATACGTGGAAAACCCAAATAGGTAAAAACCACGGTGAGATGGAACTCACAAGTTAACTATCTACAGTAATAGATAACTAACCGGTTAAGGTCTACAAAGTGCTCTGCTAGGAGCGAATCTTGTTAGAGATCCCAAAGCTTGATTAAAAGCTTATACCCTGTTAAGAGTAGTACCCTGTTAGGAGTAACCTCGCTGGAGGATATAAGAATCCAAACTAATGGATCACCTTGTTAGAGGATTTATACATTGAAGCTTGTTAGAGCTTACCCGGTTAAGGGATTTGATTCTATTGTAATGGTTAGAAAACAACAAGAATGGTTTGATCTGTTCTGAGCAGCACAATACTTGCTTGATCAGATCCTTCTAAGTACATTCAACACACTCTTCATCTTAACAATTATCGCTCTTCAACAAAAACTTTTACTCTTTATGGCTCTGATACCATTTGTAATGTCCCCTACCTGATCTATTTAAATATACTAAAATTGATAGATTTTCTTCAATAAGTTATTAACAAGTGCTTGTCTATTTTCCTCATTAGCTGATTAATTCCATTATTCATAGTTCTTAATATAGATATCAAACCCTGCTACTATTTCAGTTTTAAGGGAGAAGGGTTTACATATGTTACCAAAGCGCTTAAAGACCAACTACAATAGGTTCCCTCAAAGTTTACAGATCCAAGCCCTTACCTATCTCGGGTCTATACCCTCAAGGCTTATTGGTCGCTGATCGCCACCCTATCTTGGGACTTAACCTATTGCTTGGATTCAGACTGCCCCTCTTTGGAACATCTCAATCCCATCTTCTTAAATACGGAAAGTAATAACATGATTTAGACTATAAGTATATATATTTCTTATGTATTATGAATACGTATATGAAATTAAGTATGACTATCATACATATTGCAGTCCATATTAGTATTACTATTAATTCTGCATAAGAACATTATTGGGCTTCATATATTTAATATTAAGGATACTTATTAAACACATTCCCATGCATACCACCAAGAACAAGGATGTTACTGCCTGTAACTTAATAACAGTTCTGATCTGATCTGATCCATGGTGCTCTTACTAGATGCTTTTGATTCCTTTCCTTTATATCTCTCAATGTGAGGGAGAGGTCACACCTCTTCATCATGTATGCCCTTTGGCAAGAGACACACCCTTTCACCATTCCCTTTGATAGAGTGCAACTCTTCATTATTTCTGCCCTTTGAAAGGGCCACAACCTCTCATAATCAGATCTGCACTTCTCATTTCCAAATTATTCCCCCTCTCAAATGAGGTTCTCTTCTCCCTTTTATATCTCATTGTTGAGGGAGTCACAACCTTTCCTTTCATTTCTTTTGACTTTTCATTAAGTTAATTAATTTTTAATTAATCATATTTAATTATATTTAATTATTTTATTTTATATTTTAATTTAATTTTAAATATTTTAATTTTATTATTATCATTTTTTATTGAATTTTATTTCAAAGTGGGGACATTACACTGTTCCATAATCTCTTTATCAGCTTCTTCTTCTATGACTTCCCATTGTTCCTCTAACAACTTCACTTCTTTATGCATGCATAGGTCATTAGGCTCCCAAGTTCCTTTGCATGAGAAGCAAAAATTTCTTCTTCTGAGTTCATTCCTGCTACCTTCATTTTCCCTTGCAATAGAAGAGTTCTTTTCCTTTGTCCCTTCTTTCTTTCCAACTTATAGGTCAGGTTCCAACATCTCAAGATGCTGTAGTAATGTGATGAGATTCTTCTGATGTTCTTCAAAAACTTGCAACATTTCTGTCATACATTTGATTATTATCCTGAACTACTGAAATCTACAATAGGAGATTAACACCACAAGCCGGCCGGGTCTAGGATATGATACCACTGTAAAAATCCCTACCAAGATGTTTGGTTCCAAACATGGGATTTTCACAATTTTAGATTCAAAGGCATTCATTCAAACGCTTTGCAGGTAAGTTGTTTTGAGCTTGTTTCTAGTATATTTAAATGATATTACAAATATTCATCATATCATCAATTTTTTTATCATTTCTAATTGCCAATAAACTCATCCATACAAAGCATTACCACATTGAAGTCAAAAGAAAATTAATTTGAATGACATTGAATATTGCTATTACAAAATGGGTTCAAAAACATTTATTACAAAAAATAATGTTTCAAAACAGCAGAGATTATACACTCCAAATGCTCCCCACAAGTATATGACAGCCCCTAAAAGAGGGATACGACAGATCCAAGACTTGTACAACTACCAAATTAAGATGATTGACTCCTTAAAAGCATGCTATGTTGGCTCTACTTGACCTCCAAGTGGGCTGCACTAAGCTAAACATTCATCCCAATGCTACAATGAAAGTCTTCGTGACTTTATTTCCTTTTTGCATTGAACCTCACTCTCTTTGCATTATGAAGTGGTACGGCTCCCTAGTGAGCTTGAGGATGTGCGGATGGGTTATTCTCAACCAGTATAAATAGAATTTATATATATTTTCTTATTTCTTCTTCTCAAATGCACACACAAGCACTAGTAATTCTGATATTTCACCATTCACACACACTGCACACACTTTGCCTACAAATCTTGATAAATTTATACGTGCACCCTGGCAAACTTGGAAAAGACAAATTGCTTTGCCCCAAACTCTACAAAACCCGAATCATCGCACACCTGTGAAACCACCAGGGTTGATCAAAATGGGTTTTCGTCCAATCAACCAAGAAGCCCAAGGGCTTTCATCCTAGGGTTTGTTGAACCAAAAGCAGAATCTCTCAGAGTTCTACAAGAAACTAACAAGAATTTTTTTTTAGCTCTCAGCCCCTTTTATATCCATCTTTGCGAGAACTATTTAATTTTCTTTTCTTTATTTCACTTTCCTGCTCATAAAGTGACCCACTTTATAATTTTCTATAGACATGAAATAATTTTTTATTAAAATAAATAACATTCAACTTTTAATTAATTAGATATAAATAATACCAAGAAGCTTAGGACTAAATAGTCAACTTGGCCTACAAAAATAAAATAGGGTAGCGGTCTCCGATAAATGACACATTTGGAAATGGGGACATTACAAACAATTCCAAACCCCAAACAAGAAGCAATACAAACTTTGGAGTCCAATTTGCATTTTGCATCCTACAAAATGAAAGCAAAACTCCAAATACCAAGCAAAAAAAATAAAATTGGACTTTAGAGTTTGATTTGCATTTTGTAGGTTTGCAAGTGGAACTTAGAAGATCGATCCTCTTGAAATTTGGATAGTGGACTTGTTGACGTAGCTAAAGTCGTATCGCTACAACTCTATCCAGCCAAAACAGAATAGAATTTACTAGCTGAGTATCCTATCCTCTCTTGAAATAAGGAGATCCCTAATGCTGTTTTAAATTGATCAATGGGGATGACCTCAATGTTTTGACTGTCAGATCATGACTGCAAGATAACTCAACGGTCTGATGTGTTTTGCTAGATACACAAAGGGGACTTACGGTTAGGTAGAATCGAAATTGTTCGTATCTGAGACTCTATGGTCTTGATTCCATCAGATTTTACCTTTAACATGATATTGTTTAGGCTTCAATTTTGATAAAAAAAGGAAAAAAAAAGGAAAGGGAAAGATAGAGAAAATATCTAATTAATCTACCTACGATAGCATATTCAGAAAAATAGACAGAAACCTTAAAAAAACCAGATTTAACATTATCCGCTAATAAAGCACAATGCTGTAAAATCTAGTGCAATCTTCGAAGGGAGTTGGATTTTCATGTTATTGAACATAAATGCACAATCAGACATCCATTCATTTGATGTTTAACAACCGAACAAAAGCATATAAATTGATTCAGACTAACCATGCAGGAGGAAATGGCAATCAGCCAATCCTTAATGGTATGAACACTAAGGTTTCTATCAAATATGATCCTAAAAATACCATTTGAAATCAAAATACATAATAGGAAAATTAAAAGGTGAAGAAGGGGACCATGCACTCACAAGGAAACAAGACAACTTTAATATCCATTAATTCTGCATAAATTTCGCCAAAGTTTCAGCAACGATCTTAAACTTCTTACAAAATGAGGGAGAAACCATCCCTTATATAGATTTTCAAAAATGGATGAATGGCCAAGATTTAATCTTACAAGTGGCCCGGATTCCTCCTACAAAGTATGGCTGCCCATACCTATTAATAAGGAACGAAATATCCCCTACCAACTACCGACTAACTAATAACTACCAACTACCCAACATAAAGTTGCTCCCCAAAAAGTGCACTTGCACGGAGCTCAAAATCTACAATGACTTTGGGTAGTTGGAAAGAAGCTTTATCTTGGAAAAGTGCATTTGGAATTTAAAAGAAACAAATATTTTTCAGGAAAGCACTTTTTCCTTTCCTAAGGCAAATGCTTTCACCAAAAACTCAACTTCCCCCTGCAAGTAGTCCTTTTAGATGTTTCGACTTGCTGCACGTTCTACACATCGGGATGGGCCTGATGCTATAGTCGGCCAATGCAACCTGATCTGCCGATTTGTCTGCAGGTGGGGCAGCAATATGAATCGTCCGATTCCTTTGCTCATCCTTGGTAATGTTAGGATTAATGATAGTCCCAAAGATACTGAGAGGGGGGGGGGGGGGGTGAATCAGTATCTAACCGGTTAACAGAATATTCAACCTTATTAAGTATTTTGCATTCCAAAACAGTGTAATGGTAAATAAGAATTAATGTAGTAAACAGGAACAATTAAGACAACATAGAAAACACACCATAACACAAGATGTTTAACGAGGAAACCCGGTGTGGGAAAAACCTCGGTGGGATTTGTGACCCACAATATTCACTCACTGGCCAATGAATAAATATTACTTACAATGAGGGGCCTGCACATGCAGGAAGGCCAACTGCCTAGAGCTCACTGCTCAATCTACAAAATAGAAGTCTCACTGACTTACAAAATGGATTATGAGAATCCAATACAATGTACTGCTTCAAATCAGTATCAACTATGCCAGGTTCAATACCGGTTTAAGCTCATTCTATAACCATAAACCTTATACAAAATCTTCTTTATGCATTCGCATATATCTTCCTTATTATTCGCTCATTCCTATCTCATCTCCTATCTTCTATATTAAAATGATTTACAAGATCTCATACATATATGAGTCCATTACAATATGCCATGTTGGCTTTACAAAAGATAATTACAATTAAATAATAAACAAAAGTTTATTCCTGTCGGCTGGGGTGCCGATATGCATTGTTGCCGCTACCGGTGAAGTGTCTGCCAATGCCGGTGCCTGCCGGTGGTTTGCCAGATGAATGCCACAAGGTTACCAATAGGTTGCCATCAATGACAACACCATCAATTCTCGTTAGAGTGTAGAATGCCAACAATCTCCCCCTTTGGCATTGATGGCAACATTCATGAGAAAAATCCAAAAACTGTTTTCAAAAAGTGAAGTCCAAAAATTTACCAAAAATATGTGCTCCCCCTGAGCAGATGATCTCCTCTGAATAGCCATTTTTCTGTGTCCACTACTCCCCCTTTGACATCAATGACAAAGGTTGTCAAAAATTGTCAAACGAGTGCAAAATTTCACCTTAAGGTTTGTAACCGGTTGGTTACAATCTGAAATATATCAGCCAAAACCAAATTTAAACTCTGCATGAATGTGTTGCTATCATTCATGGTTGCCTCAGTTTGTTGGATCGTGCCGGTGAGATGATGCATATGCTCCTCTGGTGATCTTTCTCCTTGAATTAATGCCTTAGAGATCTCATTTCTCAGAGAGATAAGATTATCCAATTTAGGAATAAGTTTATACTTCAGCTCTCTAGCATTTCCCTTGATCCTTGCTTTTTCCTTCTCAAATTTCTCCAACTTTTCCTGAAATCCTGCTATTTCTTGCTCAATAACTGATATAAGTTCTGATGAACCAATAATGTTATCAGCTATATCATCAATTTCTTTTTGTACTCTCCTTATTTCTTTTTCAATGTCCTGGGTCAACAGATGTGGCTTGCATGTTTCTCTGTACAATTCCTTATACTCCAAAATTGTTGTATTCAGCATCGATAAAAGTGTGTTAATATGTTCAGTGCACTTCTTTATTGTATCCTTAAAGAATTTTTCCTTTTCTTTTTCTATTTTCTCTTTGAATGTATCCTCATTTACTTTATCCACTGTTATTACATTTCCAGCAATAAATTTAGACAATGCATCTAACTGTCCTAAAGAATCCTTTACATGATCTACATTGCATTTTGGTGCAATCATCTTAAGAATAGGTATTGTATCATCAATTGCCTTGTAGGCCAATGCATTACAGTCAATTATCTTCTTAATAGAGTCCAAAAGTACCTTTGTCACATTAGTAGGTCTGAATTCGGATGTCTGACCAACTGCCTTTATTATTTCAGTGCTTCCAGTGTTAGTAACCAATTTGCTTGTATCAACCTCCGGTGGATCAGTCTGAGTTTGTGTTTCAACCTGTAGTGGTTTGGGTTTCTCAGTGATTACCGGTTTTACTATCTCAACATGTACCTGTGCCTTTGTCGATTTCTCTGTTGGTTTCTCTGTGTTATCAGCTGTTGGTATCTCTGTCTCTGTCGGTTTCACAGTGCCAGCATCTATACTACCAATATTCATTCCACTGTCCAAAGGTTGCTCTGTATGCTCTGTTTGTATTCGAACCTCAACATTTTTTGCCGGTTGCTCAGCAATGTTTCCACTGCCAGCAATATCATCTTGTACCTCTGTGCTGTCCTTGTCCACAACAATGTTCACTTCCTGAGTATCAACATGCATGGTAAATAGAATTTTTTATTCAGGGTTAGTGTCATCATGTGTTATGTCCACATTTTCAATAGCCGGTGTATCATCAGTATGTACCGGTGTAGTATCCAAGGGTGGCGGTAAGTTGTCAGTTATTTTGATGTTTGGTATTCCACCAACTTTACCTTTCCCTTTGTCCTTGTCCTTCTGATAAACTTTGAATGATTTCTTCGGCCTGTTCAATTCTTCTTATTTTTCCTTTTCCACAAAAAAGATATCCCATTTGCCAGTCGTTTCCTCTGCAATTTCATTAACTCTACTAGCCATTAAGCTTACTTGCCGGTGACTGCTAGCAAAAACTGATCTGTTAGCTTCACAAATTAATTCATCAATCTCCTCTTTAGAGTAAACTGGATGTACAGCTAGAAGTTTTTCAACCTTAAGTTTCTTGTCCAACTCCATTACTGCAATCCTCTTTGCATCTAACCTTTTATATAGATCATTTGGTAAATCATCTACAACTTCAATTAACACTTTCTTGTAGATGTCCAGATGTAGAATAATACCATTTTCAACACTTTCCTTTTCAGAATCAGTGAATGTGTTATACAATTTGCTCACATTTGCCAAGTTACCGTCATCAGTGATTTCATTTAGTAAATTATCCAAAGGTGGTATCACCTGTTTCTGTTTCTTCTTGGGTGTTAACTTCTTTGCCGGTTGTCTTACCGCTTGTTGCTTCTTTCTAAGAGTTCTTGTTTTCTTGGGTGAGGGAGAGGGTACCGGTGAAGGTTTTCTCTTCCTATCAACTCTCTTAAATTCAGCAGGTATCTCACTGTCAGATGATGTACCAACCGGTGAAATATGTGCCTCCGGTTGCAATCCTTCCAATTCACTTTCCTTAATTCCAGTAAGGTTCATAACATTTTCTTTTATTTCCTTTACTTGTTTTGATGCATCTCTTATATACTTTTCTCTTCTCTTCCTTTGTTTCATTGTTTGTACACCACTCTCAATTGTTTCTGCACTGCCAAAAAACTTCTTCCGTTGGTTCTCTAGGTGCTTCTAACAAGGCTTTAGCATAAGTCTCAATAATATTCACATCAACCTCATACCCCATTTCAGTTACCCATACAGTTCTAGGAAGAACTGCTTCCATCCATATTTACATCTTTCTTAATCACGAAACAGATTTCCTTATCATATTTATCTACTATACTTTGTGGTAGTCTCTCTCTGCGTTTCATTTTGGCTTGGAAAGCTTTGAAATATTTAGTAATATTGTTTTCCCTAGCAATACCCATGCCAGTGAAGACTTCTTGCAATTGTTTGCCTACCGGTATGTCATATCCAAAATCTTTCTGTCCAATATCGGGAATTTGTTTTGAGAAATACAACATAAGGCATACCAAAAGATTACCAAAACAAAATGTCCCTTTCTTGTCACCTTTTATCTTTTTCAAGTTATCTACTAGTTCATCCTTCAGCCATTCACACACATCTATTTTTGCATCATTATTTACCATATCATAAGCACTTTTAATGCAAAGACTAGAAACTGAATTAAGTCGGTTTGCATGTGTAATATTGTAACCTAAAATCATACTTATGAATCTCACATTGATATCCTTGATGTCATTTACTCTCAGAGATCTACTATCAGATGTTGCTCCGGTTAAGGTCATGACTGTGTTGTTAGGTACCTTCTTTGTTTTGTCTGGTCTGCTGCCGGTTGAGGGTAATCCTGTTACTGCCCTAATTGCTTGCTGGGTGAATTTATAGACTGAATCTAACCATAGAAATTCTCCATGTGCCCTACTTAGGACAATTCTTACAACTTCCTCCGGAAATTCAAGGATGTTCAAGATTTCCACAAAACCTAAAGTCTCAATAACCTTGTGCTCGGGTTTGACATTTCCATTTTTATCACAAATTACGGTTTTAAACATCTTTAACACTTCCACAGAACCTAATTCTTCAATATTGCAGTGAATATAAATCCTAGGGTCTTCAGCATAAGCTACACCTTTAGGAATTTTTGAAAATGTGCCTATGGAATCATCTTGCTTAGCTATCTAGGGAATAATTTTGAAAATGGGCCTAGGGTGTTTTACAATTTCCACAACAGTAGGGTTTGCAATAAATTCGGGAGCAGAAGAGGAAGCCATTTGAAAAATATGTTAAGCTGCCTGATAATGTTTGAGTGCTTGAAAGAAATTGCTTCACTTCTTCGCCTTGAATGCCTTCGCTTGGATTTCGCGCTTTCTGCTAGTTTGAATGCTTGGTGATTCAAAAATGAAGGAAAACCGATGATTTATAATGAAATTTCTTTCAACAACCGCAATAAATGCTCGCTGGTTAAGTGAAAACTTAACACATTTGCCAGTAAAGAAGAAATCTATCTTCTCACCATCTACCGAGGGTAATCTGCATGATATTCAATTTGCTGCAATACCCCCAAAGGGTTACTTCTCAGTTGGATGAAGAATTTCCTGCCGGTGGAGTAATACTCTGTTCTACCGGTGAAGAAATAGTCTCATCAACATTCTAATCTGTCTTTCTAATCCACTGTCTTGAAAATTCTTGCTTTACCTCATCAACCTTTTCTTTGCCTTTCAAACTAAGTCCTTTATTGTTTGCCGGTGAAGTCTTACTTCTACAAAATTTTGCAATATGTCCAGTTTTGTTACAAGCATAACAAGTCACATTATTCTTCTGAATAGCCTTTCCATATCCTATGCCGGTTTGTGTTCTGCATTGATTAGATAAGTGCCCAAATCTTCCACAAACATAACATCTCACATTCATTCTGCAGTTTTCTGAATTATGACCAACTTTGTTGAATTTGGAACATTGACCGGTGGGTGCATTAATGTTCTGATTGTTTCTAGATCTACACTGATTTGCTCTATGAGCATACTTGTTACAGTTAAAGCATTTCCCATTAAATTTGTAAGCATTAGGTTTTCTTACCGGTTTACTGTGATCATGATTGTTTGCAATACCGGATCTTTCACCAACTTCAAATCCAAGTCCATTAGTATCTCCATTAGGTTTCTGACTTTTCAGCATAACATCAAGTTCTTCTGAACTTTTATTGAATTTCTCTTTATGTTGATTTGCAGTAGCCAACTCATTTTCCAGAATTCCCATTTGTCTCATAAGTTCAGTTTTATCATGTTGCATGTGAATCAGATTTGTCTTTAACATATCATTTTCATGACTGATTCTTAGATTTTCATTTCCAACATCATTGAGTCTCCTAGTCAAGTCATCTTCATTTTTCTTTATGTCTTCAATGTCTTTACAAAATCTCATAGTCATATCTTGCATTTCATTCCTCATAGTCATGTTTTCTTGTCTCATCTTGTTTACAAGCTCATTAAGAGTTTCTTTTTCATCATTATCATTCTACATCTTCTCATGAAGTTCTTTTCTTTTATTTCTAGCAATAGTAAAATTCTCCTGAAGTCCTTGAATGAATTCCTGTGCAGTCTTCAGATCATCTTCAAGTTTGATATTCTTCAACTTCTCTGAATCATAGTCTACAAGAGCTGCTTCCAATTGCTTTCTTAAGTTCTCCATCTATACCGGTGTCAGAATATTCCTCAAGCTGTTAGGCTTTTGAAAATAGAGGACCGGGCTTTGATACCAATTGTTAGGATTAATGATAGTCCCAAAGATACCGAGAGGGGCGGGGGGGGGGGGGAGGGGGGGGGGTTGTGAATCAATATCTAACCGGTTAATAGAATATTTAACCTTATTAAGTATTTTGCATTCCAAAACAGTGTACCGGTAAATAAGAATTAATGCAGTAAACTTAAGTCGCTTTCGGCCTGAAAGGCCTATTCGCGTGATTCGTAGTTTTGCCAATTTCGGCTTAAAGGGCCATTTCAAAACTTATCTTGCATTTTATCCTTTGAGGCTGATTTTGAGCCTCAAGTGTTATTACCTTTTTCGGTTTATGAAGGTGCTCTGGTGAATTTTCTCTCATTTCAGCTTAGGAGGCAGATTTTGAGCCTCTTAAGTTTGAATTTCGGCCTTTGGGGCCGATTTGCCAATTTGAGCTCTCATTTTGGCCTGTTAGGCCGATTTTAGCCTCTTTTAGTGGCATTTTGACTTGGATTTCGGCCTTAAGAAACATTTTTACAACTCGCAATTAGGCCTTTGAGGCCAATTTTCCTTTTGTGTCCCACTTTGGCCTTTTAGGCCGAATTTTGAGAGTGGTTTCAAATAACTTGCTCACAAGTCATGACGCCTTGCCAATATTTGCGATTTTTACTTTAAGGCTCTTTATTCATCTTCCCTTCGTGAACGGAATCACGATTGACTCTCAAGTTATGAATTCTCCAGGACTTAGGACACATGATTTTTTCAACGCCCAAACTCCTAATTGTTGCATCTTTTCCGCGAATCTACCTAGACCTCCTACTCGGGACCTCGGCGAGGATGTGACAAAAAACGAGAAAGGGGGGCCCCTGTCGATGACGAGGAGTGCATGCAAGGTACAACAAGACTCTAATTTGCAACTAAAACATGCAGAAAAATACACAAGGATAAAAACAAAGTCCATTTTTTGCAAGCATGAGACATAACTTTCTCGATCTTCATTCTAAGTGGAAACTTGGACCAAACATTTGAGCACCTACAGGCTCTAAGTTGGATGAACAAGATCCCACAAAAGAGGTACCATTCCCTAGAAACAAGTTAAAACATAGCTATGCCTCTTATCATAAACATCGCAATGCATAACATGATACTGTTGACGTGGATGAAATCACATTGCTGCAAACTCCATATGGCCAACGTAGAATAGAATAGCCGACTGATTATCCTACTCTCTCTTGAGATAAGGAAGTCTCTAATGCTGTTTTCTAAGTTTGATCAAAGGAGACTACCTCAAGCTTTCTTTTGTCAGGTCTTGACTGCGGGATCTCTCAGTGGTTTGATGTGTTTTTGCTGGAAACACAAGGGGACTTACGATGAACTGGCAATTTTATGGGTAGGTTCCCCGGAACCTTTTACAATCTTTCCATTAGATGATATTGGTTAATTTGAAGCTGTTTTAGTAGGATTGCAGATTTTCCGAATAATAAAAAGGGGAGAAAAGAAAGGAAGGATAGAGAGGGAGAGAGAGAGACATAAACTGTAAATTCTAACTAAGACAGCAAATTCAGTCAAGCAGACAGACACCTCCAGGAAACTAGATTAGACATCATCAGCCATTTAGACACAATGCTTGCATAAACTTAGTGCAATCTTCAAAGGAGAAACCAGATTTTCATATTACCAAGTATGATATTAGAATTTCTACATTCGTAGTATATATTTGGTAATCGAACTAAGCATGAAATGGTCCAGATTAACCATGCGGAAAGAAAAGCAATCAGCTATTCTCTAATGGTATGGATTGTGAAGATTCTATCAGATGCTTGATTGAAAAACTGCTATGCAAAATAAATAGACATAACTAAAAGCTTTCAAAATTAAGTGAAGAAGGAGACCATGCACTCACAAGGAAACTTGAAAATAGTCTTAATTCATTGTATTAATTCCTACAAATTCCTTCAGAGCTTTCGCAACAATCCAAGAACTTCTTGCAAAAAGAGGGAAAACCAGTCCCTTTAAATAGGCTTCAAAAAGGATGAATGGCCTAGATTAAATCTAAATAAGTGGCCCAGATTCATCCATAAAGCAGTACTGCCCATACCCATAAATGGGAGGCAAATATCAACAACTACCCCAAAATGGGCAATAACTACCCAAAAAGGGATAATTACAACAATTTGGAACAAATCAAAAAAGGGGGCACAAAAGTTTTACAATTTGTTGACCAAAAGTCAACTGTCACCCTTTTTGGACAAAAAGTGCATTTTAAGATTTTGAGGGGAAAAAGCACTTTTGAGAAACTATTTTTTCTATTTCGGTTTCACACTCTTTCTTTAGAAACTGGTCCTCGCCATGCAGGTATTCCCGCCATAAATCACGACCTGCTGCCTGTTCCTTGCGAACATATTCCTGGAATTTGATACATAACTGGAATAGTAGACTGAACGGAGGCATGGGAGGGTGGCGAATTTTGTACTGCATGCCCTCGAGATACTGGTCTACGTGCTTTAAACCGTCCTTCCAGTTGGAGCGATTACCCTCGAAGCATAATATGTCTGAATGGAACTGACCAGCAAAACTCAAGTCTCCAACGGAATAAGAAACCTTATCTGCTCCCAACCTTTCTTCCTAGTCTGACCGGATTACATTTTCGGATAGGTCATTTATCCATCCTGAAACCATTGATCGGATGATGGTCTTACCTAGTTCTTGCATGTTCCCCAGAATTACCTCACATGCGTCATTTTCTTTGTCAATAATTTCCTGGGCGTCGTTCTTCATGGTGATGGTCCAATACCATTCTTTGAGAACACTGATGCCACGGGGATCTAGGATGTCAGACAATGTGGGAATTTGCGCATGTATCCAGAAAAGAGCTCTCATGAGGGGAAGGGTTGAGGATGCCACTTCGTGCATGTGAAGGGATTCCCTCTTTACCTCCAATAGCCTGACTAGAGTGAGCTCTCGATGGAGGGCCATTTCTTTCACCTCCCTAAGGATCTGTTCTCCCTTTTTCTTGATGTCCTGCATCCATTCCTTGACGGCCTTTGCGGTATCCCGAATTCCTTCAAATTCAGTCGTGGTCCTTTGTGCCAATGCCGTTGGGGGAATATGGGATTCGGAGGGATTGTGCAATGGCTGTAGGAGCTGATCGATGTATCCCTCGGCTTGTTCAGCATGAGCCCGATACATATCCTTTTCCGCTGTGATCTCTTCGAGCTATCTGAGTATGTTCTGCACTGAATCCTTAAATTCTTCCTTTTCTTGCTCTTTTGTAGCTCGTCCGATGGGGACAGTCGTGATGCTATAATCTGCCAGTGTTATTTGATCTGCTGGCTTGTCTACGAGTGGGGTGGCAATATGAAGAGTGCGGTTCCTTCGTTCATCCCTGGTTACTCTAGAATATGCCCTTGGTTTCTTCTTCCCTTTAGCTTTTGCTTGATCCATTCGCGAGAAGATATCCTCTAGATCGATGGGTGCTTTGGTGGCGGCCCTACGCTGAGCTCTGGCGATCAACCACTCTTGAGGCACTGTCTGGGTCGATGATAGGGTCAAGTTAGCATTCTGTTCTCCTACGTTCTCAACTGGCTGACCACAAATTCGTAGCTGCCCCGCCATCGGAGGAGTGAAAGAGGGAGGAAGCTCTTTGCTTGCAGCTGAGTTCTCCCCTATTTCGTTGAACAACTGTCTGACATCCTCTTGTGAAGGTTGCTCCTCAGTTCTCTTGGGCTCATGAGTTTCGTCTATCCTTTGTTCTCCCTCGACGGTGGAGTCGTCCTTGGCTGTATTAAGGAGTAGCAACTCGTGACGGCTCTGCTGGGTAGGTTCATGCACTTCGACCCCCTGGGTGGATGGGATTTCTCCTCCTTCTATTTGGTTACTCAGTTTGGTCAATTCGAGGGCTTTTGGCTCAGTGTCCACTACATCAGGTGCAGGGGGATTGTTGGCCTCGAATGCATCGATGTCGCTTTGGGAAGGCGGAGCAGGTACGCAATCCAATTCTATGGCATCGTCGAACAAACTGGGATCTTTTGAAGATGAAGTGACCTCTGGCCTCTTTATAGGAATCTTCTCCCTTCTTGTTCTTTTGGACGTCCGAGTTCCTCTACAAGCCTTAGCTTTCTTTCTTTTCTCTGGTTTCTCAGTTGATGTCCCTTCGTCTTCGGAAGACTGAGAATCAAGACTGCCCATCAAATGGTAAGTGAACTGGACCCCCTCATGGACTAGCCTCTCGATCTGATGATGTAACCACTGATCTGTGTATCTTGCTGGGGCTACCATAACTGCTTCGAAATCTGTGATTGGGTCCTGAGACCAATCAACGCCTGGCAAGAGGTGTCTTACTGCTTCGAATTCTCGGACCTGGAGGCAATTTCCTGAGTCCGTGAGCTGATCTGGGACCCGACGGTATTCAAAGAGTCGCATCTGCTGCACACTCAACCTAGAATAATCCCGTCGCTTGACTTCGTAGTCATCAGAGCAATTTTTCCAATAGTCTTCAACTGACTCCTTTGCTCTGTATCTTCGACCATAGGCCCTTTTTGCCAGATTATCATGATCGAAGTATTTTCTTGGGAAATGGTCTTGGAGGCCATAAGAGGCCAACTCTGCAAGGGACTCCTCTGCTAGGGTAGGGGTCCTCAATTGGACATCATGGCTACCTATGATCATAGGAAATGCGAATCCAGCTTGCTTGCTTTCTCGAAGTAAGACGTCAGCGAGGCGTGATTGCCTTGCCACCTCCATAAGGATTACTTTGTCGGTTGGATACCGTGGAAGTCGAAGGGGGGCACCATCGAAGCCAGCTATTCGGATGTAGGAAAACCTTGGGAACTGAATGAACCAGGCTCCATACCTCTGCACTAAAGTAGTAGCTTGCTCCGAGAGCCTTATGTGTAACCCTCCCTGCATTAGCCTGACCAGGCGCATTGTGAAGGCGTCATTGACACGTTCATACTGACCAACCGCGTAAGCCGGGCTGTTCTTTTCCCTTTGAGCTATATCCTGGTAGTGCAGCTGTGGGTAGCAATCATAGACTTTCACCTGACCGGGCCAATTCCCGATCTCACCTTTCATTATCAATCCTGGCAGTGGCTGGTTCTTTGCGAACATATAGACAAAATAGGAGGTCATGGTGAAGTACTTCTTCGTTTCGAGCTCAATCAGCTGAGTGTGGATGTTATCGCTTATGATCTGGGCCCAGTCAAACTTAGACTTTCCGGCGAAGACCTGCTCTGTAAAATAGAACATCCACTCTTCAAAGTAGCTGGACTTAGGAAGTCCCATGACTCGATTGAGTAAGGTGACCATATCCCCATGTTCATTATGAAAATCACTTCTAGGGGTCTTTTTCACAATCCTGGTGCTCGAAGGCCTTTTCTCCTTGAACCATTCTTCGTTAATCAGTGCCTTGCATCGAGCCGGATTCATATCATATGCCCCTTGTGCTTCGTCTATGGTTGTAGCTGTGGGATTATTTGGAAAGGGGATATCAAATGCATCACCGATAGCCTCAGGGGAGAAGTCGGCGATAGTCATATTCTCCAGAAGCACTAATCTGGACTTTGGTTCGTAATGCCGAGCAGCCTCTACTACTAATTCATAGTTCTGGATTGCTGGAGGAAAACCTGCCGCTTGGGCGATGCCACTTTCCACCATCTGCCTAGGCCTGCCATATGCGTTGGGTGAGAAGACCCGATTCCTGAAGTCCTGAATATCAATATGGCCAAGGTCGGTGTCACCAATGTTGTCCCAGATGCTCTGAACCTTCGACTCCCTCAATCCTCCCCTTTGATACTGGTACTTCATCTTTTCAACCTTACGCGAGATGTCTGATTTGGATGCTCGCGAGGTTTCGACTGTAGCGGGTGTTTTTGATGATTCTACCGCCGATTTAGGCATCTATCCTGCACAGTCGGATGCGGATTACAAGGTGATACAAGAAAGGTAATGTGGGTTAGATAACAAAAGAAGTGCTCCAGCAGGTCGGGATTAATTTAAAGTTTAGTCTGGACATGGAGCAATATTATTTTAGCTAACAGCTTGATCAACTTTACCCGCAGCATATTCTTGAAGATTTGTGACTACGCATTTATACTTATCACTTCTGGATTTTGGATTAACTTTCAACAGAGACAGCATGAAAATTTTACTAAGTTTGAAAAGAGGTTCAATTTCTGGTGAAGCCTTAAAGAGTGGATTTCTAAATTTCGAGTGATTGAACAATGTTTATGAGCACAAGAGATGCAAATTTCAAGAATTCAAGAATTGCGATCAAATTTTACAATTTGCCCATCCGACTTAAACATTTTTCAAATGATCATATGCCATAAAGCGTACTTACCTGATGGGAACGGATGGCGAGAGATTACCCGACCTCGTCGCGTGAAATGAACGAATGATCCTTCTTATTTTCGGACCTTGGAGAGTTTTTTCAAATTTTGAACTGCATTCTCTCTCCAACTTTGGATTCTTTGACGAATTTGGAGGTTTTCGAAATTTAAACTTGGTTTTACCCAGCCTGCATGAACTTCGGAGCTTGAACGTCTCTTGCGAGCTGGAGGGTTCGCGATTTTTCAATCTGCTAAGGCTATGGGGGTTGTGAAGTGTATTTCGTGAATTTTAAACAAACTTCGGAGCCCGAACGCTATTTGCAAGCTTTGCAAAACCCTGGAGTCACGGCGCCCTTCGCGATTTTGGCAATTTCTGGTGGATTTCGGAGCTCGACGCCTATAAAAAACTTCGGACTTCAAACGCTTATTCGCAGCTCCTCTCTCCTTCAAACTTCGGAGCTCAACGCTATACTCGCCGTTTATGTTTAGATGCTTTCGCTACCCAAAGGAAGGGTTTTGGCGATTTGAAAAAAAAACTTTGGAGGACTCGCAGTGCTTGCCGGTAAAACTTCGTGTTTGAATGAATCTGCAAGCTATGCCAACCTTCGCGATTTTTGCGACTTCTGGAGTCACAGCGCCCTTATTCGCAAATAAAAACTTCGGACCTTGGGTCGTTTTCTTTTTGCAAGTTGCAACACTTCCACTTTTCTAATCTTCGCTCCTAGGTCTGAAAATGAGGACTTCAAGATTTCAGATGATTCTTTTTTTTTTTTGACCTCAAAGCTTCTTTCGCGATTTTCATTATCTCACATTTCGGAGCTAGGGTCCGAAAATAGGCTCTAAGTTCTTTTCGGACCTCGAGGCCCTTTTGAAACATTTCACGTTTTCATTTTAATCCCAAGGGTCCGAAAATAATGTCGCTTTAAGGGTTTTCGGATTTGGGGGGGGGGGGCACTTTCGCGTTTTCGGACCAAGTGCGTCCCTTTTTGAATATTTCGCGTTTTCGGAGCTAGAGGCGTTTTAATCTTTTATCGCGTTTTCCTCGCTTGCTTCCAAGGGTCCGAGAAAAAGGACTTAAGTGATTTCGGAGGCTAAAGCACTTTGGCGAGTTTCGGAGTTCAAACGCGTTTTTTCTTTTTTAACTCGACGCCCTTTTACTCCAGGTCCGAATTCGAAACTTTCGCGTGATTTTCGGGGCTAGGAGAGTCCTTGGGATATTTCGCACTCTTTCATCTTTTTAAAAAAAAAAACAATTTGCTCCAAGGTCCGAATTTGGAACTTTCGCGTGATTTTCGGGGCCTAGAGCTATCTTTGCAACATTTTAAAAGAACTTTTGCATTGTTTTCGAACCAAGTAGGGAGCATCTGTTTTTGAAATTTTCGCCCCAGGGTCCGAAATCTGCCCCTTAGACAATTTTGAAAACTTGCACGGAACGTCGAACCTCCTACTAGCCTTTTGCCAGGTTCCACAAATCTAGATTTAGGAGGCATTAGAATACTAAGGCACTTGGCCGGGCAATTCGATCTTTCATCAGCAGGCGAAAATCATCTCTCGCCCAAACTTTACAAAGGTCGAGTGACAAACCTTATGCAATCGGCCTCACAGCTCTGGCTTGGCGGGATCCGCCAATTCCTACCACCTTACGCCTATCTAAGGCGATTCTCAAAACTTCGAACAAAGCTCTTGGCGTTCACGCCCGAGAGCTAGACTAGTCAGGAGGACTCATCGGTTCATTACTTCAACGTCAATCAGTTTACGGATCGGTCACGAACTCGCTCGAAGGGACACGAGAAACTCTGCTCGGAACCTCAGGACAACAACCGAAAGCTCAAAACAGGAAAGGGGACCCTGTCGGCGACAGGGAACGTGTGCAACGCACAACAAATACCAATATCATCAAAGCATGGAAAGCAAACTATGTCTACATAGCATAACTAAAAGTACATAACATAAGATTCCATTTCACATAAAGATGAAAAGTATAAAGTGACCCCAACCTAGTAATTCAAGTTGTCTTTAAAAAGGGGACCAAGTTCTCAATGAGAAAATAAACCCTCAAGCTTATTTTATGTTTCTTAAAGGCCAATAGTAACTCACAAATAGATCGAACTTCTTGGGAGAGCTTAAAAAACAACTTTCTCATCTCTTGTGCTCATTCTTATGACTTCAAAATTGAGAACAGCAATAGGCTTAAGGGTTTGAGCAGCTTGTAGCTTCCAAGAACGCAGACTTCTGAAAGAATTCGGAGACTTGGACAAAAACCCACCTCTCCCAGTGTCAGGTTTCAGCAGTTTCTAGCTTCAGGGTGAAGTTGGCAGCCTTCTTTTGAGTTTCGAGTGCAGATTTATCAGTTGGAAGGCAGATTTTCTTCAGTTATTAGCAGGGCAGACCTACTGGAGGTCAATTTCATCCATTTCCAGCTTATTCTCAACTAGCCACTCTATTTTGGGAAGAATGGCATCAAACCCTAGGGTGTAATTAGGGTTTCTAGCAATTATTGGAGCTGATTTCTATATTCCATCAGCTGGAAATTTATATCAGACTTATGGAATCATGTTAATGGTATGTACATCACTCTTTTAAGCAAAAAGAAAGTTTCCTTGATTGCCTACTTTATGTGTTATGCATTATACTAGTTTATATCAGCAATTTCTTTCATATTGCATTCAAGAATCTTTCATAAAACATCAAAAACCAATCAGAACAAGAAAAATCAGTTAAACCCCCTTCCAACATATGCTGGCCAAAGACTTATCAGCTAACAAACAGTTGCACATAGCCTCAATTTTTGGATCAGACTGAGTAAAAATTGGGTTGGGGATCTTTCAATGGTATCAGAGCCATGACCCTGCTAGCCCGAGGGTCTTGTGGCTACTTACATGCATCGCAGACAGTTTGGGTCTTACAAATACTACACCCGCAGAAGAGGACCCTGTCATTCGGCCATTAATTTCGGTGTCCCTGCAGGTGCAGACATGGGTGATCATCAGAAGGGTAGTAGGAGCCCTAATCACAGATAGAATCGTCCAGACCCTGATGAGCTACTTAGAACTCTTGCGGAGTCTCAACCTAGGATTGTGCAGGCACTTACAGGTTACAGGATGCATGGATAGATTGGACTTTGGGCACCATAGGAATAGGCATGATAGGCATGACAGATCGGTATCTGCAGCTGGCAACCGTGGCAGTAGTAGAGCCCCATCATCGTTTGACGGTGCACGTGGTTCACATAGACACGAGAGGACTCACACTTGGACAGTAGATAGACCCCTGCAACCTCAGTTTCCTCCTAGAGATGAGCCACTTCCAGATGACCCACAGGAGGGCACTGCATTTCAGGATGTGGTGATGGCAGCCAGTGATGAGTGGACCCACCTACCTGCTCATGTGAGAGAGGCATTCCCTCTTCCCCAATATTGTTCACAGCGCAGAGACAACATGAGGAAGGATGATAGACGCCCCCGTCAGCAGGGTAACGAGAAATTATGCACCACGGATGTAGTGAACAAGTTTCTTGAAGAGAACATTATTACAAGGTTTGGAAGCCCCCATGTACTAGTGTGCGACAATGGCCATGCATTCTCATCACTGAAATTCTCTAATTGGGCCTTTGAGCATGGGATCACATTGAAGTTCTCTTCTAATTATTACCCCTAGGGTAATGGACTGGCTGAATCAACAAACAAGAATTTGTTGAGTGCAATTAAGAAGTTGTTGGACAAGAATCCCAAGGACTGGCATACACAGTTGAGGTTTGCTCTTTGGGCAGACAGGACTAGAACAAAGAACTCTTTGGGAACGTCTCCCTATCATTTGGTTTACGGACAGGATCTAGTCTTACCTGTTCAATTGAGAATTCCAACTCTGCAGTTTCTACAAGAATACTTGGATGGTGAAGATGCAGTTCAGACACGTCTTTCACAATTGATGCATCTTGAAGAGAAAAGAGATCAGGCATTGGATAACTTCGCAAAGCATCAAGGAGTAGTCAAACGATGGTTTGACAAACAGGCCAAGATCAAATGTTTCAGGATTTTCGACTTGGTTTTGTATTGGGATAAGGCCCATGAAAGAAGAGGTGATCACGATAAGTTTGACAAGTTATGGATGGGTCCTTATCAGATTTCCGAAATCCTTGGAGATAATGAATTCAAATTGAAGACATTAACAGGGGAGGATGTTCCATTGCCCATCAATGGGCAATTCCTCAAGCATTATTTCCAATCATAGGTCTCCTTTTGGGACCTACCTTGTACTATAGTAGATTAGGCTTTGTCTCCCTTTTGGGGTTTTGGTTTGTTGTTTTGGTTTTGCTTGTTTGTTTGTTTTCCCCGTACGGGTCTTGGATTTTCTTGTGGTTTGTTTTTGCTTTTGTTTTCTTTGGGTTTTGGTTTTGGTTTTTGGTTTTCAGCCTGTGGTGCTGGTTTCCCTCGAGCTTGTCCGCTCATGTGGTTTTGCTTAGGGTTTAGGGTTTTGAGTGGCCTAATTTGTTCGGAGTCCTTGTTTGTGAATGGGGTGGTAATATTTTCACTTGCACAAGTCTGGTTGTATTCCACCATTTTTTTATCACGACACTTGAACCTTGAGATTGTCACGCTTTTGACACCTAATCAATTGCTTTGAATCATTCAAATCTTCTAGGAAAAGTTATAGCCGGTGAAAACTTTTTGTCTTGCTTTAGCGCCACTGGAATCTCCAAACCCATAGTAGGCTTCATTTCTTACGAGCCGGAGGAATTGACGGAAATAAATATCAAAAGAAAGAAAAGGAAAAAAATGAAAAGAATTATCAAAATTTTGGCTTTGGGAATATGCGGATAACTCCACCGGGGCTATGGACGCCCGACTAGCAGTGGAGCAATATCCGTGGAATTCCAGAGACAACCTTGTCGAAGCTATGGACGCTTGACTGGCAGTGAGGCAATGTCCCCGATGCTTTTGAAGTATAGATACCATTAGCCAGACATAACTAAATTTAGGAGTTTTGAATGGTCCTCTGAGATGGAATCAATGTATATGCATACACTAGAACAATCTAAGATGGCAGTGTTTTAGTCTAGGTTCAAATCCTGAAGTGTTTTTCAACACTTCACCCGTGGAGTCGCCAGATGTTGTGACCTAATCACACATCACCCCATCTCAGATGGGGACCCCCTACTTCTTAGGCCCTCTTGGTCTTTTGTTTTGGTTGTTGGGGTCTTTAGGTGGCAGCCTTGTCAGTCTCTCTGCTTTGCAAGCGTTTGGGGGTCAAATTGATCAAATCTGCTTTTCGTTTGAGTCAATTGGGTAAAGTCTAGGGCTCATTTTGTCAGTTTTAGGGTTTCTACCCTCAGTCCTAGATTTTAGGGGTTTCTTTTAGGGTTTTGGAAAAACTGAGTGTAGAACTGGAATCAAGACCCTTCGAGGAACCTCCCAGTAAAGTTTGAGTGAAATCGGAGCAATTAGAAAGTTTCTATTTTTTAGGGATTTTATTGCATCCCAGAATGTCTACATTTTGCCAAAAATCAAACATACTAATTTTAGTAATTTCTATTTTTAGTAAGTATCTATTTATAGTAAGTCATATTGCGTCATGTTTTGAGATTTAACTTTGACGTTTTGAATAGTTTCTATCTTTGGGAAGTTCAGGTCCTCGCAAGCAGGCGATGAAGATTGAGTATTCCTGACGAATCTATCTAAATCCGAAAGGTCAGAAAGAAGACAAGTCTGATCTAAAATGGCTAAGTGTTGGTATCCATTCTTGAAATGGAAAGCTCATAAAATTCACGTAAGTCCGAAAGAAGCAAGGTGAAATTCCATCTCCAGGTCAAAACTTAGCCCAAGGAAGTCATATGGGCACCAAGGTGGAGTCATCATGGATAGGTGAAAATGCAATGAATCCTTAGCAATGTCAAAACTTCACCCAAGGAAGTCAAAGGCCACCAAACAGAGGTGACGAAGGAAGAATGCAAAAGTCAAAAAATTCCTTCCCTACGGCAAATTTGTGCCCTAGACCAAAGAAGAACGCCAAAGTGGAGTGCTCAATGAAAATGGAAGAAATTCAAAATTCCACGCCTAAGGTGAAATAGCGCCCAAGGAGTGCACAAGGCGCCAAAACCCCATGCTCATGGAGAATGCTCAACAAGGTGAATTCCCTCCCTAAGTCAAAATTTCGCCCTAGAAAGGAATAGGGCGCCAAAACCACCTTGCCATGGAATTCATGAAAAGTCAAAATTCCTTCCTCCTAGCAAAATTCCGCCCAAGACAAGGAAGGGTGCCAAAGTCAATGGGTCTTGGAGAAATCAAAACATGGATGAATTCCATGATGCATGCATTCTAGCGCCCAAGAAGGCTTAAGGGCGGCAAACTTAGGTTGTCATGGAAAGGGCAAGAATGATAAGATTCCTTGCCTAGGTGTAAATAGCGCCCAAGGTGTGAGAGGGGCGCCAAACATGATGTGCCATGGATAAGTCAAAAAACGCCAAGTTCCTTGATAAAGTGGATCCAACGCCCAAGTGACAGAGGTAGGCGCTAAAGTTGAGTGGTCATGGAAAACATGAAATTCATGAATTTCCCTCTCCAAGTGAAATCCACGCCCATGCACAGAAATGAGCTCCAAAACGACTAAGGCATGGAAATGATGAGGGAATTCCATGACAAAGTGAATTCCACGCTCAAGTTTGAAAGTTCAGGATGGAAATTTCCAAGGCAAAGGAGAATTTTGAGGGTTAGGAGAGGAAAGGAAAAGCAGAAATCCCCTTGGGAAACATTTTAAAATTTCCATTTTTAGGCACCAAATCTTGTCAGAATTCGAAATTTTTTACAGATTTGGACTCGTTAGAGATTTCTCTCTTTCCTGGACCCAGGTCCTAAATTTTAGGAAATTCCCTAAAAAATAGGAGGTGGTGGAAAAAGGTGGAAAATTCCTTCCAAGGCAGGAAAAGTCAAGCCAAGTGGATGAATAAGGAGAATCTTGAAAGAATCTTCTAATTTCCCTCCAAAATTTGAAGAAAATGGAAATTAATGAGTTGCTAAGGGAATATTCTAAGTATGACACACAACTCAACGCAATAAGAGAAAGTTCCATTTCGGGACTCAACTACAAGGAAGATTCCAATTGCATGGCGTGGTGAATGGGAAAGTATGACGCATAATAAATGCAATTGCCAAATTTAATTCCTCCTAACTTAGCATCACACAAGGAAAATTCTATATAAGCATCAAGAATACATTTCATTTCTCAAGTGCGAGTTTCAAGAAAGAAGAGTTGGAGAAGTGAAAAAGTCATACTTAAAGAATTTGTCAACATTTTCAAGGAGCTTTTCCAGGATGGTAGAATCAAGCAAGGTGGCTACTATCACTAGGCAGACACAGATAAAGGTCGAGCTGAAAGGATTCCTTCCAGAATCCAAGATGGTGTCTAGGTGGAAGGAAACCAGTGACACAAATTTAGGAATGTTCAACTTGGCGGCTTTTAGGATCAGGATGTTCGGAATAGCAAGACACAACCCATCTCCTCCAACTGTCAGGATAGTCTGTGGCGATAGCTGGTTTTCCTCCTACTATCCAGTGTCCAGACTTGATTCTTAAGTGTGCAAAACATTACAATTTGGAGAGGAAGACAATTTCAACATCAAATGGCAAGTTGTTAGCTACCTTGACTCTAGAATCAATTGGTGAAGCCTTCGGAATTCCTTCACATCACTCGATGACTTATCGGACCATGAGTGGAGCTAAGGCGATATATGATGCAAGTCTTGACAGATGTGCGGAGACTATCAACAAACATTGGTTGCAAAAACCCATACCACACATCTCCAAAATGTCGAAGACACTCACTATCTTCGAATTCAAACAAGAATGCGTGGACCTGATAATGATGCTAAGTCGAATAATGGGGTGTCCACATACCATTCATTTCGAGCCATGGATGTTTTTTTCTACATCGGCGAGGTTATGAATTCCAAAGGGTTAGTGGACTGGTCTAGGTTAATCAGCCACTACGTCCATGAACAACTGAAGTATTTGAAAGAAAAGAAGTCCTGGTCCTTCTACATGAGCTCCTACGTAATTTACATGCTTGCAAGGATGGGAGGCTTTGATGGTCTACCTGGAAAGGGAGTTATGGGCTGCAGACCAGCACAACTGAAAGTTCATGAGAATTATCCTCAGTTGCACCTCTACAATATCGATTCTTTCAAGCTGGCGAATGACACTTTCACCATGTACTTGACCAGACTCATGCAGAATGAGCTCCACACGAGGGTATCACCATAGGCTAGGGAATTGGATTAGCAATTCGGAGCCACGTTACTGCAATTTCCAAAATTCACATATATCAAGACACAGGGCTTCGCTTTCCAACCATATAAATTGCCACGATATCCATCTGACAAACTGATACTGTTAGAACTTATGAGGCAGTTGACAGCTTATGATTAAATTCAGAAGTAGAAAAAGAAGTTGTCTCTTGAATTCCCAATTGTTCTTGGAGACTATGTAGAAGTGTGCTTGAACTTGGCAGCAGCGGAGAAAGCAATTGAAGAATTGGCATTTTACCACTTGGCATATTACACCACCAGGTCTCGTTACGATCCATATCGAAAGATTAGAATGGTTGCTGGAGTGAAATTTTTACACAAGTTTCACCTAGAAGACTACTGGGAAGATGCAAGGGATGATTTTGATGTCAGAAAGAAGATGTATTATAGGCTACCCTTGCAAACAATCAGAATAGGTGAAGTAATGCAAGTGCCGGATCAGGTGAAGGAAGATTCAGACTTAGTGCAACCTGAATTTGAAAAGGTGAAGGATCAACCAATTCAGCTTCCAGATTGGTCAGAGCCCGAAACTGATGATCTGGATATTTTGGCTAGACCAGTTTTGAAATTTACTAGACACTAGGTTGACAAGCATATCAAAAGGTTGAAAGAAGGATATGTCCACCTGGCTTTCCAATTAATGGGAAATCTTGATTCCCACAGCGAAGCAACGAAAGGATCTTCAGAGGCCCGGACTGAAGAAGGAGAAGTTCAGCAAAAAGGAGTTGAGTTCAACAAAGGGAAAGATGCCCCAAAGAGAAAAAGGACGACACGGAAGAAGGATGTTCAACAAGAAATCCAACAAGAGGTCCATCAAGAGGTTCATCAGGAAGTTCAACAAGAAGTTCAACGAGATGAACCAATGCTGAAAAGAGCAAGAGTGGAAAGGATACAATCTCTAGCCAGCTCTTCTAGTGTGTAGGAGGTAAAAAAAGTTTGCACGAGAGAATCCAGTAAGTCTACCTCAAGGCAATCTTCCTGACAGTGCTCCAGCACAGGATATTCTCAGCGTTAATGCTTCACATAGACCTAGTTAGCCAGGAGGTCAAAGACAAGAAATTCCTCCTCATCAAGAAGAAACTCGCCAGGATAGTTTTGTGGAAGCCATCCTTGGCCAATTGGTTTAAGTATCACAGGAGCAAGAGCAGATGGAAATACATAGTCACTCCATTCCCACTCCTGATTGGCTGATGGATAGATTAAGAAAGGAGCTGGAAAAGGAAATTGATCCAGCATGGGAGTTAGAAGAGTTGTTAAAAAAAGTGGATCAACCGGCAGAGAAGAAGGCTCCCTAGAAATTCTCCAAGGTTGTGAGGGATGAATCTGGATCCTGGACCTTGCATATAGTTGAGCTTGTAGTAGATAAAGACAAGAATAAGATTATGTGATTAGACAGATTGATCTAGAGCGTGCTTCCACCGGGCAGGTAATTGAAGACTTTGAAGGATCTTCCTTGGCCATGACAGAAAAGATGCAGAAAACAAAGGCAAAATGTAAACGACTGAAGGAAGAAAATAAGGCCTTATGTGAATACATTAGGAGTCTCAAGCGACCGCTCAAAGAAGCAAATCCCTCATTCATTCCTCCTTCCTCTCTCTCTAAAGAAGTCGTTGACGACACAAAAGCAATAAGAGTGATGGTCCAGAGTTCCAGGGAATGGGTGGAAGACGTATTTACTATGGCTAGAAAGTTCATTGAAGATTTGGTTCAGCTTCATACTAGATTTGTGGCCCTTCTAAACAGATTGGAGATAGCGAAAGGTTTGTGGGAAGATGTTCAAATTTATCAAGACTTAACCATTCCGCGGCTCAGGGCTTTAATGAAAGTTCCGAAGCAAACACTAATTGATGGAAAAGTAATTCAGGAAAACGAGGCTTATGACTTTTCCCGATGGTTTTGCGTCGTATGCTTCGGAAGGAATACCTTTGAAAAGTTTAGCATGGAGTCTTTAGCTTTGAAAGACTCAAATTAGAAGGGTGCACGAAGAAATTATCAGCACGATTGAAGCATTGTTCACAAAGAAGCTGAGTGAAGATGGAGTGACTGTGAACTACCTGAAATCCCAACTGCACGAATTCTTCTTTGTAGGTTCATTCTCCAAGGAACATTTTGCAAATGTTTCTTCATTCTCCAGCACGATGAAGAAAACACAAGAAATGATGGTGGAGTGGGAGAACTTCTTTTCCAAGAGTGAGGAAGAAATCACCTTGATAGAGTTCGACATTGAAAGTGTGCCAAGTGTCTTCGTAGGAGAGCTGGAAGCCGTCATCGCTAAGTTCATCACGTATGCAATTAATGAGAGGGATAATGGTCGTCCATTCTTGGACGAGAGTCTTTTGACTGAGTAAAGGTGGCGCATTTACTGCTGGAATATTTTGACTTAGTGGCGACTTGGTCAATGCATGTTGAATGCATGAAAAATCTTTTTGCATGTAGCTGCCATATTAATGATTTTATGACAGATTCCTTTTGCATGCAGTCGTCACATGAAGAATGATGGGCATTTATGTCTGCATATTTATGGTATTTTCGGCAAATTTGATGTAATGGGGTGCATGGATACCATTTTGGGATTGTTTGAATTTATTGTATATGGGCTTAGTGGCTATTAATTGCTGATTCCCACCTTGTTGCATCTTGAGTGGAGAATCTTTTAGGATGAAACCCTAATTAGGGTTTGCATGTTTTCATGGCCCAAGGCCTGTATAAAGGGGTGACCCCCCTCATTTGTGGGAGAGGAGAGATTGTTGCATTGAGATTGTTGAAGTAGCCAGCTTAATACATGGTTCGATTTTGATGGCGTATTCTTGTTCTATTTTAGCAATCCGCATGGTCTTGCTCTCTTCAGTTAGAATAGATTTTGCTTTATGTTGTTAGAAGAACTGGATTTGATAGGATTGCTTGTTGCAGAGTTCGAGCTCATACTTTTGGTGTGCAGCTGATTGTTGCATACTGTGCAAAGTTAGCTTGAGCCTCCGTTATATGTGTATGCTTAACTTCGATTATCAGTGAAGATTGTTTGATTTGATGGTCTCCATTGGTGATTTGAAAAACCTTTACACACCCTCTGAAGATTGCACCGCCTTCGCGTAATTGTGCTCTGATGGTGAAACGAAGCATGGTTAGATTTTGCGTGAGTGATCCCGTCTCCTTGTTCTTAGGCCTAGATTAGACTTAGCTTAGTTCTCTAAACCCTTTTCCCCATTTACTTTCAGCATATTTCAAATCCAAAAAGTCTCACAAAAACATTGTTTTCAAAGATAAATCATTCGTATCAAATCCTTGAACTTGCATAAATTTGTTATCCTCTTCAAGTGAATGCATAAGGCCCCTTGGGTTAACGGCAAACTCATCAATCGATTGAGTCACATCTAGGATTAAAGGATCCTTGGAGTTAGCCGTTTGAACTTTCTTGCAATCTTAGCATACAGTATAACTTTGATCAAGAGAAAATAGAGTGACCGTTGGTAAACTTTATTCTGTGTTAGACGCTATCATAAAAAACACGTCAACATGACTGATTGCTAGATTTGACTACAAGGATGTGGAGTTATATTACAAGGATCTAGCACTATTGAGACAGACAAGCCACGTTGAAACTTACATCAATGAGTTTCAACGCATTGCAATGATGGTCCTGAGATGCCAATTAGACATGTGGTGATGTTATTTGTGAAGGGATTACATGACAGATTACAGGGACTAGTCAAGGCTCTTAAGCCTAGTACCCTTCAGAAGGCTATACAAATTACTTTGGACGTAGACACCACACCACCACCCACTTCTTATCACTCGGATAGGAAGTTTCCCAGAGGCTCTAAGCCTAATCAGCGGTCTTCTACTCAGCACAAGGGTACACCACCTCCTCCTAGGATGGATCAGGAGACGCGGAATGAGTTGAGGAGGAAGAAGCTTTTCTTCTCATGTAAGGAACCTTGGGAGCCCGGTCACAGATGCCTTGGGAAAGGCAAAACACATCTCATAGAGGTCTACTTAGATGTAGAGAATGAGCACGCACATGATACAACATCTGAGGGCAGCCATATGAGGATGAGCAAAAGGTTCCACAGGCAGAGCTTGGAGGGGATGAGACTTTAGATACGTCCAAGGTCACTATTGCCACACTTCCAAGAGTCCCTAGGATCCATCCCTTTCAACTAAAGGGAGTGATTAAGGGACAGCGTGTGATTTGCCTGGTGGGCAGTGGTGCCACGCATAACTTTGTTGACGAGGGCTTAGTTGTTAAGCGTGGGTGTAATGTCCCCAATTTTAGCCTTTAGGCTGATAGGCGTTATAAGGAGAAATTAATTAAATTAATTTCTTATAAAGTCATTAAAATAAATTATTTATTAGAAAGTGACTTTATATTTAATTAATTTAATTAAAAGTGACTTAAGTATAAAAATAAAATAATAATTAATAGTCACTTAATAGAAATAAATAGAGTGTACCTACCCCCTTCTAGAAGGTGTCTCATGGTGGGTTATGGAAAAGGTTAAATAGAAGAGGGTAAGTGAAGGAAAGGGAACTTAGATTTGGAGATTGATTTGATGGAATGACTGATGCATTGCATTGGTGGAATCTTTGAGGACGCAAACCTTCAGCAGATTGGATAGAAGGGCTGGATGAAACCCTAGTTCTTCATTTGGAGTAGGCTCATGACGGAATCTACATTGGTGCCTAATTTGTGAAGTCTTCTCTTGAAGATGAATTTGCTTAGAGAGTGAGGAGTACTTTCAGCTTCTCATATTGAGCGTAAAGAGGATTTACATCAGATCGTGGTTGTGCTTCAGGTTTTCAGACTTTTAAAGATCACTTTATTGATGCATACTTTTGGGCAAGACAAAGATGGCGATATCCCCTTGGCATCTAGGCGATATTTATTGATGACTTGTGGAGGCAGATTGAAGACATGAGGGCTGATCATTAACTCAGTTGCAGACCATGGTTTCCACGATTTGATTCATACCTTGCCACACATGCATCAATTTTGATTTCTATTGATTCCTAAATTCATAAGAGGTTAAGGCGATAGATGTGGGACAGATTAGAAGGCAATTTGGTGTCCACTTTGACAGTTTGATGAAACCGACCTGAAGCTGGACCGCCACCTCTTGAGCCTTCAAATTCGTCCTTGATCTTTTGTCATTGCATAAAGACCATTGAATAAGGCAAGCGCTGCTATTGAAGGAAAGACCTGAACAAGTCTAAGGCGGTTTGGGAGTCTTCTACCTTCAGTATCAGCTTTATTACTGAGACATAACCTACAACAGGCATGGCGGACTCTTAGGAGGTTCGATTTCACTCATACCCTTGGTATTAGCTTTCCAAAATCCACATTTAGCAAGGCGATTTACCCCTGCCCGTTTGGCGACTCCTTTTGGCGAATTCATGGGAGATTTGGTTACCAATTTGGGAAATCTCAGTCTGAAGATATTAGCAGCAGGGACGGCTTTCAGAAGTAAGTCTTTAAATACATATTAAAGCTTGGAAAACCTTTGTTGAGCAAGGCGCTAAATTGAGAGGAAGGACCGATCAGTTTGGGAAGAGCATTAGACCATCTAGGCGGCAGATTACACTTGATTCTCAGACCTGTCAGTCACAGAAGCAAGGGCGACATGAAACAGGGTTCAATCTTGCACATTGGAGACTCTTTGATAGTGGATTATGCTTGATTCTTCATCGCCTTACCTAGAGCGATTCAAATCAGGTTCTTGGTCATCCTACATTTCATTGTAATTTTAAGTTGTATGCTTCAGTTTAGAGTGTGTCATTTGTCTTCAGAAAAATCAGAGACATAGTCCTTTGTAATCAGTCCATGTATTGATCTTATGATTGCATTGGCACTGGCTTATAATAAGATTTGAAGTGGTTTGTGGTTGCATTTTGTATAATCAAGTTTTCTGAGGTTGAATGACATCTATTTGACAAAATGTCAGTCCATAGATATCATGTTTATGAGCTTCACTTGTGATAGTTTGCTGTCTATACTCTACATTTGGTCATCACACTTCATTTTCAGGTTATTAATGAATGATCTTCATTAAGTTTTGAGTGATCTATGTCCCTTATAAGAAACTAAATTGAGAATAGCAAGCTAAGCACTTGTAAGACAAGTGTTTGATGAAATTCCAAAGGGGTCAAAGTCTGAAATTTCATACCAGAATAGGTGAGGAACATCACAGTGGGCTATAGGCAGAGGATTTTCCTGGTTTTAGTGTGACCGTTGCAGATGGATTTTCTATGCGTTGCACTAGGAGGGTCCCACAGCTCAGTATTCAGATGGGTGATTACACTTTAACCGATGACTTCTATGTTGTGGGTCTTGGCAAAATTGACATAGTGCTTGGTATCCGGTGGCTTTAGTCCCTTGGCAGATATGTTCAAGATTTTAGGTGGATGGAGTTGGAGTTCGTAGCAAAAGGTAGGAACGTTGTGTTGAAGGCTCTCTGATGGTGGACCTATTGTAGTTTCAGCACACCAGATGGAGTCTATTTTCAGGCATGGGGATGTTGCTTGGGCGACACAGAGTTTCATCTCGTCCAAGTCACCTTCTTTAGATGATAGACCAGCATTGCATGGAGATATCCAGATTATATTGGACAGACACAGCATAGTGTTTGGAGACCTTCCTATCCTACACCTCTTGATCGTGGGTTTGAGCATGTGATAGAGCTAGAGGAGAGTGCCAAACCCGTGATTACAGTTCCTTACCGTCATCCTAAGACATTTAAGGATGAGATAGAGAAGACCATTCGAGAGTTATTGGACATGGGTTTCATTAGGCCTAGTTCTAGCCCCTTCTCTTCTTCTGTGATGTTGGTGAAGAAGAAGGATGGTATTATGCGCATGTGCATTGACTACCGTGCACTCAATAAGAAAACAATTAAGAACAGGCACCCGATTCTGTGCATAGATGAGTTATTGGATGAGCTCCATGGGGCAGTGTATTTTTTGAAGATTGATCTTCGATCAGGATACCATCAGATCCGTATTCGTGAGGAGGACATCCATAAGACCGCATTCAAATGCCACTATGGACATTATGAGTTTTTAGTGATGCCATTTGGTCTCACTAATGCACCTGCTACATTTCAGTCATGCATGAATCATGTGTTCAATAAGCAACTGCGTAAGTATGTGCTTGTATTCTTTGATGACATTCTAATATATAGTAGAACTTGGGAGGAGCACATGAGACATTTAGATGAGGTTCTTGGTATTATGGAGGCTCAGTCTTTGTTTGCCAAAATGTCCAAATGTGAATTTGGACTTACAGAGATATTATACTTGGGTCACGTGATTGGTGCAGATGGAGTGAAGGTTCACCAGGAAAAGATACAGTCAATGCTAGATTGGCCGCCACCTAGGAATGTTTTAGAGTTGCGGGGTTTCCTAGGATTATGTGCTTATTACAAGAGGTTTGTGAAGGGGTATTCACAGCTAGCGGCCCCTTTGCTTTTTGCTGGACCGATGAGGCTCAGAGTGTATTTGACAGGCTTAAGCAAGTTATGAGCACATGTCATGTCCTAGCTCTTCCAAATTTCTCTCAACCCTTTGTTCTAGAATGTGATGCTTCAGGAGGTGGTATAGGGGCGATACTTATGCAGAACCGCCATCCCATTGCATACGAGAGCAAGAAATTGAAGGGCAGCGAGAGATTGTACTCCACCTACGATAAGGAGATGCTCGCCATCATGCATGCTTTGGCGAAGTTTCGGCAATATTTAGTGGGTGGGAAGTTTGTGGTGAGAACCGACCACAACAGTTTGAAATACTTCCTGGAACAAAGAGAACTCAATGAGCGCCAACAGAAATGGGTCAGCAAGATTTAGGCATATGATTTCGACATTGAGTTTGTCAAGGGGAAGAAAAATGTTGTTGTTGATGCACTTTCCAGGAGGCCTTCAGTTGCTGCCCGTTGTTGCATCAGTGAGATTTCAGCTAATTGGAAGTCTCAACTTTCAATTGAGTATTCAAAAATTGCATGTGAGATTATAGATGGACAGGTCCAGGATGACAGGTATGTGGTGATTGATGATGTGATACTACAAGAATAGAATCTACTTAGTTCTTGGATCGAAGCTGAAGGAAAAGATTCTACGTGCCATTCATCATACTCCACTAGCAGGACATCCTGGGTACTTCAAGACATACGGGTAGGTTCGCGAGAGATTCTCATGGAAGGGTCTCAAGGATGATGTCCTACGCTATGTTCACGAGTGTGTGACTTGTCAGCAGAACAAGTCAAAGCATACTTTTCCAGCTAGGCTTTTGTAGCCTTTGCCTATTCCAGAGCAAAAATGGGAAGGTATATCGATGGATTTCATTACGGGTCTTCCGAGAGTTCAGGGAAAGGGCTGCATATATGTGGTTGTGGACAGATTGACAAAATATGCATACTTCTTTCCTAGTACAGTTGACTTCACAACCTCAAAGGTGGCAAAGTTATTCTTTCGTGAGGTATTCCATCTTCATGGACTCCCCAGGACCATTGTCAGTGATCGGGATAGTCGATCTATGAGCATATTTTGGCAAGAACTATTCCGACTTATAGGTACCGAGTTGACCCCTAGACCAGTTACCACCCTAAAACTAATGGGCAGACAAAGATTGTCAACAAGTGGGTAGAGGAATACTTATGAAACTATGTTTCGAGCCAATAGAGAGCATGGGTGGGTTGGTTATTCTTAGGCGAGTATTGTTATAATACTACACATCATATGTGTATTGCCATGATTCCCTTCCGAGATTTATACAGTTATGATGCTTTGTCATTTGTGGATCTAACGTTAGGTGATAGAAAAGCGCCTAGAGCTCGAGAGTGGCTTCAGGACAGTCATGATATCCTTAAGGCACTTAAGGACAACATTCGGCATGCTCAAAATCAGCATAAGCTTTATACTGACCGACACAGGATTGAAAGGACCTTTGAGGTCGGTGATATGGTTTTCTTGCGTTTACAACCCTACAGGCAGAGTACACTCAAGAAGAGTGGGGCTGAAAAGCTCAGGCCTAGATTCTATGGTCCTTACAGAGTTCTCCGAAGGGTTGGAGAGGTTGCTTACAAACTTGAGTTACCTTCCGAGAGCAAGATACATAATGTTTTCCATGTGTCTTGTTTGAAGAAGGCTCTGGGGCAGCACGTTACCTCATCACCAGTTTTGCCTCCCTTGGACGAAGAAGGCCGGTTGATACTGATTCCTGCTGAGATTCTTGAGATGAGAGAGAGAAGGCTGAGGAACAGAGTCATCAAGGAGTATTTGCTGCGGTGGAAGGACTTACCGTCAGAGGATGCCACGTGGGAAGGTGAGAGGATACTTCAGCATCCAGCTTTGCAATTGCTTAAGGGCAAGCAATCTCGGGAAGGGAGGACTGAAATGTCCCTTCCTTAGGAATCTCAGAGTTTGTGGAGGTTGACCTACTATTCTGGGTCTCGTAGGTCAGCAGGGTGGTTCGGGACCCAACCCGAGGTTGTGGGATTTACTTTGCAGCTTCACAAGCCATTCAGTTTGTTATTTGGGAGTTGTACTTGTGATTAAAAATTGAAATTTTAATGTTGGCCTTATGTAAATAGTGAAAAGTGAATAGTAACTAAAAAACATAAAGATGAATAATATAAAGTGACCCCATCCTAGTAATTTAAGTTGTCTTTAAAGAGGGGGCCAAGTTCTCAATGAGAAAATAGACCCTCAAGCTTATTTTATGTTTCTTAAAGGCCAATAGTAACTCACAAACAGATCGAACTTCTTGGGAGAGATTAAAAAGCAACTTTCTCATCTCTTGTGCCCATTCTTATGACTTCAAAATTGAGAACAGCAGCAGGATTAAGGGTTTGAGCAGCTTGTGGCTTCCAAGAATGCAAACTTCTGGAAGAATTCGAAGATTTGGACGAAAACCCACCTCTCCCAGTGTCAAGTTTAAGCAGTTTCTAGCTTTAGGGTGAAGTTGGCAGCCTTCTTTTGAGTTTAGAGTGCAGATTTATCAGTTGGAAGGCAGATTTTCTTTAGTTATTAGCAGGAGAAACCTACTGGAGGTCAATTCCATCCATTTCCAACTTATTCTCAGCTAGCCGCTCCATTTTGGGAAGAATGACATCAAACCCTAGGGTGTAATTAGGGTTTCTAGCAATTATTGGAGCTGATTTCTATATTCAATCAGCTGGCAATTTATATCAGACTTATGGGATCATGTTAATGGTATGTACATCACTCTTTTCAGCAAAAATAAAGCAGTGTTCCACGGGCATTGGGGACGGGGGGACGCGTTTCCGGGACAGGGGGACCAAGGGCCTAAGTTTGGGGACGGCGGGGGGGACGGCGGTGGGGGGGTGGTGGTGCTCATATAGTTATACATATACATATAGTACTTGAAAAAATAGTTTTGAAAAGATGTATGACAGTATAACAGTATAAGAATTAGATTTCAAATGAAACTATAGGAAATACCAAGATTACTTAGATTAGTAATTGCTAAATGCTAAATAAAATTTGAAGAATGAAATTGTCAAATTGGAGATTTCTATTATATCAAAAAAGGAAAACGAAAATATGAATATCTGATGCCATTGCAAAGTCTATAATAATAAAGATGATTACATGATTCATCATTACAATGAGTAGCCAAATACAAATATGTGTAGCAATAGCATTACAAAAGAGACTAGAGTCAAAGACAAAATGACAAAACTCAAAATGTAGCTAATGGAGGCCTCTAATCATCTGTGAACTCCTCCTCACTGGAACTGTTGGACTCCTGAAGATCAAGGTCCCTCAAGCTCACAGCAACTAAACCTGCATCTGAAGTGGTAGGATCATCCTCATCAATCTGTGAAGGCTCCTCTTAGAGGTAAGTCTATTCCTCTTAGACGCAAAGCACTATGTACATCCACAAGCTTCTCTGCTCTCTTAGAGGTAAGTCTATTCCTCTTAAGAGAGTGGATGAAGCTATATGTAGACCAGTTCCTCTCAGCAGCTGAAGAGCTAGAAACCTAGGATAGCAAATGGATGGCTAGAGTGGTGGTCAAAGATTTCGGGCCATGACAATTCCACCACAAACGTGGGTCCTCTTGTGCCATAGTGTCTATATCCATCTTTGCCGCATCTGAATAACCTCTAAGAGTGGCAAATCTTCCCCACTCAGTGCGCATTGTGCCGACATCTCTAGAATCAAACATCTTCTCTATGCACCTAAAGCAACCCGCCTTCACCTCATCATCCTGAATCGGTGTCACTCTACCCAGTCTAGCCTTGTACCACTTAGGATTCAAGGCAAAGGCAGCCATATGCAAAGGAGTGTTCAACTTGTCCCATCTACGCTGAATGATAGGCCGGATTTGCTCATTGTAGAATGCTAGAGAGGGGTCCTTCACTCGCACAGCAGCCCTCATCTAGTCAAGCATAGAGTCAATGCACTCATACACCTCTCCAAGGTTAGGTGCATCCCCATCCCCATATCTGATCACCTGGAATACTGGAGAAATGATGGAGACAATGTATTTCGCATCAGTCCAAAACACATCACTCTTCACTATATCCTTCACCCTTCTCCCCTGCTCTGTCTTGGCCTCAGCCCACCTATTCCACTCATTAGTCATAACCATGAGTTGCAATGCCTCTTGCAACTCAATCATTCTCATAGGATGCATATCTAGTCTCAACTGGTTTCAAGAACTCCTTCGCGAAGGTTTTGAAGAGTGCATGTGAAGTGTGGTGGTTGCAGATAAACATCTGCACATCTCTTGCATCGGTGACCACTCCTCTAATCCAGTCAATCTTCCCCATGTCCTTGAGTGCATTGTTCATGGCATGCACACAACATGGGGTCCACCAAATGTGTCTATAGGCTGCCTCAATCAGTCTCCCTACTGCTCTACACACATGGGCTGCATGTATCACTACTTGGACCACATTTTGTGGCCCAACCTCCTCAATAGCCTCCCTGAGGACCTGAAACTGGAAATCAGCATCTTTACAATGCCCTGTACAATCAACTACTCTATGGAAGTATGGGCCCTCTGCACATGTGACCATGACGTTTATGAGTGGACGATGGCTAATGTCCATCCACCCATCCATAACTATGTTGCACCTCAATGCCACCCAACATGCCTTCATCTTCTCCATCAAAATATTGATCTTGGAATAGCATTTATCCAAGATCGAGGTCCTCATTTTCGTCTCCCCTGGTGGCACATAAGATGGTCCTCCCTTGGCCACCATAGCCATCATCTCCCTATAATAAGGAGATCATGTAACATGAAATGGAATGCCATTGGCAAAGAAGAACTTGCCAATGGATTCATCTATCTCATCTCTTAGCTGCACATTAAACATATCAACAATGGGTTTGCTTTGTGGTGTCTGCAACCTACGTTTCCCAGCCTTGGCGACAGTAGAAGTGGACGTGGATGGAGATCCAAACATCATTCCTCCCGTCTGCGAAGCATGAGAAGTATGTGGCAGATTCTGGTTGCCCTGAAGTGCTGCCCTAGCAGACAAAGTAGTAGGCATTGAAATATTTGTGTCATCTGGAACCCCCCAAAGCCTGTTAAACTCAATTATGTACTGTATATTTTTAGCTTCCTCCAAAAACTTACAATGTTTCACGCTTTTTCCTCTCCAAAATAGAAAGTGTGCATTCACCCTAGTAATGCTACCGAACCATTCAATGTCACAAATGTTGCACTTCCACTTCCTTGTTCCCCCACTTGAATGTGATGTGCCTTGTACTGATATTCGTGAAGCAAACTGTTTTAGAGGAGACTTAGGATCAAAATGACCCCTAGCATACAGTGCCAACAACTCCGAAGGGCAACCTGTACTAGCTGGTGCACTCGCCATAGAACTAGATTGGGCTCCAGGATCAGCCCCATGGTCACTCCCCTCATTTTCAAGTTCATATTCTGAATCATTCTCACTATGAGAATGGATTTCCATGTCATCTCCACTCATGCCTTGGGAGCTCATTGTGAAATTGACACTGCATTTCACAAAATTGAAAATAAAAATAAAAATAAATCAGCCTAGTTTAACAATATTTTTTTTTCCTATTCATCTCAAAATGAGATTTGATGTTGAATCTTGAGGGCTGATTCATTCATCATTTTGCCCTCAAGATTCAACATCAAATCTCATTTTGAGATGAATAGGGAGAAAAAATCCAAAAATGACATAGAACAATGAAAATCAGAAAATAAAACCAAAAAAAAAACAAGAAAAAGTTGAAAAACCCTACCTTGTGCTTGAAAAATCTCTCCAAAATGCAGAAGAATCTTCTTCTTCCTCTTCTTCTTGCTTCTTCTAGCTCCTATCACACTTGCAATCATTTTTCTCACCCCTTCAATCAGTCTTCTTCAAGTTTTTCCTCCTCTTCATCTTGTTGGAAAAAAAACTAGTTTTCCAAAATGAGAGTGAAATCTAAAAAAAAATGGTTTTGTGTTGTTTGGGGGAAAGGGTGGGGCCCACGTTCAATTAGGGTTACCCCTTAACCCCCCCAAAAGTCACATTTTTATTAAAAATTGCCTTTTTTATTTACATTTGGCGTGGGGTGACAGGAGACGTTTGGGCATCTCCTCGTCCCTCCAGAGATGTCTGCACGTCTCTCGACAGACGGGCAGACGCCTAGACGTCTCCACGTCTCCCAGACGCCTAGATGTCTCCACGTCTCCCTGGGAGACGCGGAGACGTCTCGACGTCTCGGCGGCAATTGGGTGGCGGTGGCGGTGGCGGGACGGCAGGGGACGTCCCCTCCCCATCCCCTCATCCCGGAGACGTTTCCTCTTGGGAGACGTGGCCAAAAAGGGGGGGGATGCATCCCTGTGGAACACTGAAATAAAGTTTCCATGATTGCCTACTTTATGTGTTATGCATTAGAATAGTTAACATCAGCATTTTCTTTCATATTGCATTCAAGAATCTTTCATAAAACATCAAAAAACAATCCGAACAAGAAAAATCAATTAAACCCCCTTCCAACATATGCTGGCCAAAGACTTATCAGCTAACAAATAGTTGCACATACCTTCAAATTTTGGATCAAACTTGGTAAAAATTACGTTGGGGATCTTTCATAATAAAACATACACGTTGTTACCGCTACAACTGATAAATTAAATACAGGAAATAATAATGTACATGACAATGCATACCAAACACGGTAGTAAAATATATCTTTATTCGCACATGCAATTATTATAGAGAAGAAGACCAAAGATGGTCGGCCAAGGATTACAATTGATTCGACTACACTGTACTACCTTCCTTGACAGTACACAACATATTTAAAGGACTCGACAATTGCTCGGTTGCCGAGAGGTACACAACTGTCAACCAACCAACACATTAACTACCTGAGAGTGACAACCCACTTAACACAAATAATTAATACATTGGTAGATAAATAATATTATCAAATATAACAATAGGAATTTTATGCCACCTACATCCCCCCCAAAAGAAAAAGTCGTCTTCCAGACAACAAGTAAACATCAAGTAATATCTAGAAAGACTAATGACAAGAGTGTAGGCAATGACATGTACTGGACAACCCCAACTTGTAGTGTACCTGCCAAATCAAATGGGGGTTTGGGGGCAACGCCCCCAATGGGGTCAAGGGGTAGCACGCCTTGCGGGGTTCTGGGGGCAGCGCTCCAAACAGGGTCAAGGGGCAACGCCCTGTTGTGACCTTTTTCACACATCACCCTATTGCAAATGGGGACCCCCTGTTTTTGCTTTTTAGGGTTTTGCCTTGGCATCACAACTGCTAATCACTAATCTTTTTACAATGAGGAGTTAGAGTTTTTGAGAAGTCATTCAAGTCAAATAGGGAATTCATGCTCAGAACAATGTCTAGACATTGTCAAAGTGCTCAGAAGGCCTGGAGGACAAAGATCACAATTGGTTTGGGTCAATTCTGACACCTTCCTGTTTTTTAGGAATTCTACTTTTTTTGCTTTTTATTTTATTTTTGGCACTTTGGGACCAATCCGGGAAACAACTTTTTTTGCTTTTTTGAAAGTAGACCTAGGGTTGGGTCCCTTAGGTCATGGCATCAACATCCATGTCTTTAGAATCAAAAAATTATGTCTCCAAGTGTAAAAAGCAAGGCAAAAATCTAGGCTAGGGTTTTGTACCAGAAGATCCAAATAAGCAACATGGCAGATCAAAACAGCAACATGGCAGATTAATCATCGACATGGCCAGACCAATGCCAAAGCATCCATCCAATTTGCCAAAATTCTCGCCCAAGGTTTGGACACGTCTGAAGAGCCTGCCAAAATTCTTACCCAAGGTTTGGACACATCCGAAGAGCCTGCCAAAATTCTCGCCCAAGGTTTGGACATGTCCGAAGAGCTTGCCAAAATTCTCGCCCAAGGTTTGGACATGTCCAATCAGCTGTGAAGTCCACCCAGCCAAGTTGCACAACGTCCGGCACAAGTTAAAGTGCGCCAAGGACAAAATTCAGAAAATTTGCTAAGTGTTGATACCAAGGGGAGAAAAAAAAAAATCAGAAAATTGGCTAAGCATTGATACTTTGGAGAATCAAATTTCAAAATTTGGTGAAGTGTCAAGTTAATTCCCTAAGCAAGAAGCAAATCCGCCCAAGAGATGAAGGAAAGTTTGGCTAAAGTGTTGGTGGATTGAAAGAAAAGTTGAAAATGTCTAATCAATGATGAATTTCGCTCAAGAAATGGCCAATCCAAAGTCTGCCCAGCTATGTAAGAAAGTGGCAAGACATCTACAAAGTCCACCCCAAGCTGGGCAAAGCTATGATAAAGTCTGCCAAGGAAAGAGTCAAGAAAAATGTCCAAGCACTTGTCAAGTCCGCCCCACCCAAGAAGAGAGAGTAAGGTTGGATGGCGAGACAAGCCTAAAGTCCGCCCAGCTAAGGAAGTTGTCCAAATATTCATGAGGTTTGCTTGTGGTTGGAAGACTATGAAGTTTGGCATAGACACAAAGATGATCAAGTTCGCCAAAGAGAAGGAAAAGATGGCTTGAATAGGTTAAAGTCTGCCCAGCACCTAGAGAAGTTGGCCAATCGACCTACACGTGACTAGACATCTACAGAGTTTGCCTAGGGGAAATTGAAGGTAGCAAGGTAAAATGGCACAAAGTTAGTATGTCCAAACATGTGCAAAGTCCACCTTGACTAGAAAATGATGGCAAGATAACCAATTCGGCCTAGCAAGAGACCGAATTCGCCATGAAAGAGGAAAATGGCTAGAGGAACAGACAAATTGGACAAGAAGCATGAGATTCACCATTGAAAGGTCAATCAAGATTGAAAGGGTTGGAAAATAAAGCTCGACACCTAAAATATTTTTTATATTTTTTCCAACACTTAGATTAGAATTATTTCCAAAGGGAAAATAAATTCAACACTTAGAGAAATTTTCAACACTTGAAAAATTTTGAACACACATGAATTTCTAAAGACACTTTGCCAACACATTCACCTACCCAAGGAAGGAAATAAATTTCCAAAGTCCAACCCAAGTGTTGGAATTTGCCACGAGAAAATAAAATAAAAAAATGGCCGTGTGAAATTTTCCACAACAAAAGAATCAAATTTTGACTAAGTGTTGGAAAGCAAACAGGAAGAAAGAAAAAGAATAAAGAGGAAAAGTAAAGAGGAAATGAATAAAATCCTTGTCCACGGGCGGAGTTTGTCCTACTTAGCACAAGCCAAATTCAAAATTGAAGGCAAATCCATAGGCAAAGTTCGTCCGAGTATAGAGATGGCCAAAATCTTGGCTAGGTGTTGGAGGGTTCGCATGAAGGTGTCACAAAATGAAATTGAATAGCCAAAATTTGGCTTAGTATGGGAAAAACTTCATAGAGAAAATTCCAAATTTCTCCATTGTGGCAAAGGCATAGGGGATTTCTTCTCCAAATTCAGGGCACGTGAAAGAATTTCAAGGCATCAAGAAAGAAAAGTCTTCAGACTTGGCAAAAATATAGAAAGAAATTCCAGACTTCTTGGAGGATTTCATTTACAAATCCCAAACCTATTGAAGCAATCAGGGCAAATTCTTGAAGAATTAAAGACAAACTCCCAATCAGAATCTGATAGGGGCAAGAAGAGTATCCCAAACAAATTTCCATACTTAGAAAAAATTTTGACACAAATTGAAGAATTCAAGGAGGACATCCAACGTGCTGAGGTGGCACCTTGTCATCTTCCAACCAATTAGATTGTTCCAGGTCAACATGTCCAAGTTCAATGAACTTGACTTATCCAGAAGCTTCTAGAAGACACACTTCACAACGCAACAACCTTCAATTTTATTATTGGTTTATATTTAGCAAGAAGGACAAGTGTTCTCAAATGTAATTTTCTCATTCGTCGAGGGGTAGCTAGTTATAGCAAACCCTAAATAGGGTTTTATTTTGTAATCTCGGTCGTTGATTCGAAATCAATCCTGGCCATTGAATTGTAATTGAGGAGCCTATAAATTGAGCTCGCCCCTCATTTGTAAAACATGGGAGCATGTTGCAAAACATGTTAAGATAAGCAAATTGTTGTTTATGACTGCCAAAGTAATAAGTAATGCATTGTTCAAATTGATGGTGATTACTTCTATTATTTTGGAGTTTGCATGGTTATTATCCCCCATCATAGTCTAGATTTTATTTCATGTATGTTAGACGAATGCAAAATCTGATAAGTATTGATTTATGGTGAATCTTCCGCTCATACTTTTGATGAACAGATATTTTTTGTTCATTGTATAAAGTTAGTCTGAGCTTACTTTGTGGATGCTTAACTTCTATTTCAATGAATATTGTTCAATTTAATGGTAGTTATTCATGACGTGAAAATCACTAAGTTATCGATTCGGGTACGGATTCGCGGATTCGACATTTTTTTTTCTTCGGTACGAGTACAGGTACATCCGTACATATATATATGTATATATGTTCAAACATCAAAATTATATATATATGTTTTGATGCATTTCATGCATCATAAGGGGCAAAATTAGGGTTTAGATATTAAAAAAGGTGTTTTTTTATTGTTTTTGTCTTTTTATGCCCCGTGGGCCCCGTTTTTGGGAGCCCACGGGCCTTGGTTCTCCTGGGGCCGTCTGGGTTCTCCCTAGGTTCCTCCCCAGTCCTGCCCAAGTGGTTGGGTTCTCTGTGGGTCCTTTGTGGCAGGACCCACAAAGAACCCAGCCACCTGGGCAAGACACGGGAGGAACCCAGGGAGAACCCGGGGAGAACCAAGACCGGGCAAGAACCAAGACCGGGTAAATCTTCGTGTTCAATTACATGTGTTTCCGTATGGTTGACGTGGTCGTCCTTGATATGCTCGTACAACCCTGCTCCTTTCACGACCCCTTTCTGTGTTCTGTATGACATACGAAAATAGTTTTATGGCCAATCTTCGTGTTCCCCGTACTGTGTACAGACTTCTTGCATAGTGTTCTCATCTTTGCCCGTACAATTTCTTCTGTAACCTATACTTCTCTTTTCTTGTTGCCCTCCAAAAAAATTTCCTCCTTGCCTCATTGGAATGACTGAGTGATTTGATTGGGCTGATTTAATTTTTTCTCTCAACTCCTTATATTTTGACAGTACAATTGCATACAACAAGAATCCATACGGGTATGATTTCCTTTTTTCTTCCTTCGTGGGCTTTTTCCTTCCACTTTCCATTTTTGTACTACCAAATGTATCATCCACAACTTTACATGCTTTCATCGGGTGCCCTTCATTGAGAGTTTTAGCTTAAAGAAAATTACATGTTCACGAAAATACCTCGTAGTCCTCCATTTGCTAGTGGACTAGTCAATTCAAGGAACTCATCTCATCGTCAGAGCAATCTTCCAACTTGAGCACCCCTTCGTCATTGGGTTCCATGCCTTTCCTCCCTTCGTTCATACCTAACTCTCCACCCTCGAACTCTGAGTCAGAGGACGCCAATTCTTTACTCACCGCTTGATTCTTCAGGTCGATGACATACTTCCCCCCTTCACTCTCGATCGAGAGTGTGTTTTGCTCCCAATTATGACTCGCCTTGGCCATAATCAACCATCCCCTCCCAAGGAGTGTGTCATATGCCTTCTTCTGCAATAGGATGACTACAAAGTCCAAGAAAAATTGTTCTGTCCCAATCATTACTTTTTGTGCCATCAATGTTCCCAATGACTCGATATTGTGTTGGTCGGCACCTACCAAGTGGAAGGTCGACGGCCAAAGTGTCGACTTCCCCAAGCATTTCCAAGGGTCTTCCGACAACACATTAACTCCCGAGCGCCCGTCAACGATAGTGTTTGCCAAATTTTGGCCCATTATTTCCATCTTGACAACAGTCGGCTTCCTCCCCATGCTTACCGTCAGCAACATTGGATCACTGGGTTCATTCCCTTTGGGTCGTGGTTTTCTTGTCAGTTCCTTGTGTGGCTTACATTGTTTCTAGATGACTGTGTCGGCAACTGGCAATTGCCATTCTCAGTTGCAGCATAGTTTGAAGGTCTGCCACCTTGATGGTTAGGGTTGTCTATAGCACCTGTCGAACTATGTTCCTCTCTGACTCCCGCAATGACGTACATGTAGTTTCATTGGAGGTTACTCGTTCCTTCACTAGCACTTGTTCTACTTCGACTCTGGCTTCTCAAAATCATTCCTTCTCCATACAAGAGTCTGAATACATCCCCTTCTCTGTCTGTGCTCTCGTGATTGCCAAAACTGTGTCCTCTTGTTGCTCCACGTCCAACATATTAATACCCTTCTGCTTTGGGAAATTGGTGTCTTCATGGTTATCTGGTCCACACCATTTGCACAATTTTTGTACATTGTCTTTCTTGTTATGGCAATCTCTCGCAAAGTGTCCCCATTCGCTACATTGTCGATGTTGTATGATAGGACGTCCTATGGAGTTAAACTGTATTTGGTTTCGCCCTCGTTGATTTCCATTGCCACCAAGGATGCATTTTGTGGTTTTGATTGGCTGGACTCTCCCTATGTGAAGAGCACTTGTGTACTTCTCATCTTCAAATTGTATGGGCACTCCTTGATTGAATGCCCCGACATTTGGCAAATCTCACAAAACATATTTCTAGGACAATTACCTTTCATGTGCCCCTCACTTTTGCATTCAATACACCATAGTTCATTACTCTCTTTATTGCTTCCTTTCTTGGCCTTCAATTCTTTCATCATTCTCAACATATCTCGTCGAAGGGCTCATACGGTTTTGGATTCTTCGTCACTGCTACCTTTGGTGCTCTCATCATCATCAGTCTTCCTCTTCCACGGGAGGAGGTTTTGTTTTCACTCAATGTCTATCGCTCGATTGTAAGCATCGACGTACGAGGACAGAGGCACTATTTTCATCTTCTTACGCAACGAAGAGATCAATCCCTCAGTGAACCACCTTTTCTTCAACCCATCGGTTGGCTGGTTCTCCATCTTGTTCAACAATTCTTTGAGCCTAGGATTGTAAGCGCATACACTCTCATTTTTACCCTGTTTGGTATTATAGATTTCTGCTACAATCTCGTTGTCATCCCTCAACAATTTGAACTCCTCCTCAAACGCCTTCTTTAGATCAGTCCATCTCACCTTGTGCTTAGCATCAAGGTCTGTGTACCAATCAATGGCAATCCCCCAAAGGGTGGCAGGAAATGCCTTCAGCCAATAGTCCTTGTCATCTTGGCCATTCACCTCCCATATTGTTATACATGTCTTGCAATGGCGTACGGGGTCCTCTGATTCATCCCCTGTGAACTTCGGGAGTTTTTGCTTCCCCTGGGTGTTCATAATTGTTTTCACTCAAAAGGTATCGTGTGTATTCGCCTTGTGTGTCAGACCTGGGTGGATTGTTTCGATCACTACATTCTGGTGCTTTCCTTGCACTCTCGGCCACGCAGGCGTCCTCTACATGTCCACCTTCAGTGTCCCCAACACTCCGAGTACTTCCAAGCTCTAACTCGTCCCTGTTCTCCCTCCGACCGAGGGTCAACGGATCACCTAATCGCTTGGTCTTGACCACCCTATGGCCTCTTCTCACCTTTAATGGGGTCTACGAGCATGAATCACTCAAGGCTGACCCGATTTCTTTTAAGGCAATGGCACCAAAATGTTTACCGCTTGTTGTGACGTATTCACACATCGCCCCATTGCAAATGGGGACCCCTGCTTTTTGCTTTCTAGGGTTTGTTTTCTAGGTCTTTTAGGGTTTTGTCTGTTAGCCTTTGCAGGATGAGTGTTGTCGAGGGGATCGTTGGATTACAAGCTTTGCTTGAACCAGGGTGAGTCCACAGGGCCCCAGAATTAGGGTTTCTTTGAGAGTCTTCCTTAGAGCCTGGTTTTGCTCTCGTTGCTAATTGTGTCTTGCTTTGTGAGTGGGTATCATTCTTGAAGGTCCGAGCTAGGTCAAGTTGGTGAGTGATGAAGTCTGAAATGTCATCCTGATCTTCAAATGCCCTGAAATTTGGCTAAGTCTGGAATGTCCTGATCCTGAAATTTGGCTAAGTCTAGAATGTCCTGATCTTGAAATTTGACTAAGTCTGGAAAACTAAAGAATCCTCCAAAAACTAGATTTTGCAATATAACTCCTGGAGGTCCGAAACCACTCTCAAACATCCTGAAAGCATATATGGAATATAACTTAAAGTATTTCTTATACTTAAATGTTATATTCCATAAAATGATCTTGACGGAGAGTCCAAAATGTCAAATTTCGCTCCTGACCCTTCCAAAGGGTCCAGAGCGAAATTCTTCATAAGCCTCATTTGCTCCCTTGTTTTGGATACCAACATTGTTCCATGGGCGAATTTGGGAAGGAAATAACATGTCTCTGCCTTTTGAGGTGATGGAACGTAGAAATGTGAAGGATTTTGGCCAAGATTAGGAATTTCGCTCCTGACCCTTCCAAAGGGTCTAGAGCGAAAATCTCTCTAAGAGGCATTTCTTTCCTTATTTAGCCAAATCTTGATGACCAAGACATGATGAGAAGAAGAATGAGTATGATTTAGCCTTTGAGAATGTTTGGAAGTTATGAAAATGAAGGATTCTAGCCAGGAAAGTGAATTTCGCTCCTGACCCTTCCAAAGGGTCCGGAGCGAAATTCCTTATTAGCCTACTTTTTTTACCTTTCTTGGACATGAAACCTTGTTCCTAGGGCAATGAAAGACGAAATCCTACCTTGCAAAGAAGTTTCAAGTTGGAAAAATAATGATTTTTGGTCAAGAATGAAAATTTCGCTCCTGACCCTTCCAAAGGGTCCAAAGCGAATTTTCTCAAAACTTCTTTTTGCTATCAAGTTTTTGCTAGGTCAAGTGTGGGATAAGGCAAAATCAAGAGGAAGTTGCCCTTAAGAGTGACTTTAAGTTGCTAGAGACCTTGAAATGATGGAGGAATAAGCCTAAATTAAGAAATTCGCTCCTGACCCTTCCAAAGGGTCCAGAGCGAATTTTCTCTGAATCACCTTTTTTCCCAAATTTGTGCCAAGCCAAGTGCTGACTAGGGCGAGTTTTGATGGGAGAGGTCCTCAGGAATGACTTTGACTTAAAAATGATTATCAAACTTGAAGGAATTGAGCCAAAAAGTGATTTTCGCTCCTAACCCTTCCAAAGGGTCCAAAGCGAAAATCTTAAAACCACCTATTTTCCTTGCAAGTCTAGTCAAACGTTAGGTTTTCATGGCTTGGATGGGTGCGAGGAGACATGTTCTTGCCTTTTGAAGTTAGTTGGTGTTGAAAATGATGGAAATTAGCCCAAACCAAGGATTTCGCTCCTGACCCTTCCAAAGGGTCCAGAGCGAAAATCCTAGGATCACCTACTTTCTTTGCAAGACAAGTTGAAATTTTGATTTTTATGGCCTAGATAGGAGTGAGGCAATGTGTCCTTAGTCTTGGAGGAGAATTGAAGTTGAAAGGATGGAGGAACATGCTCAAAACTTGAAAATCGCTCCTGACCCTTCCAAAGGGTCCAGAGCGAAAAACGCTAAAACCATCCTTTTCTCCAAATTTTGTGCTAAGTCAGGCCTAGACTAGGGTGAGAGAAGCTATTTGGAATGCCTTGGAAAGATGTTTATCCACCAAAGATGCAAATATTGAGCTAAAATTGAAATTTCGCTCCTGACCCTTCCAAAGGGTCCAGAGCGAAATTCTTAAAACCTCCATTTTTGCCCCAAATTTACATCAAGCTTGGTGTTGGTTGAGAATGAGGACGTCCTTGGGCATGTATCTAAGCAAGTATGATCACAAGGTGAGAAGAATTTGAGCCAAGAATGCAAAATTCGCCCCTGACCCCTCCAAAGGGTCCAGGGCAAAATTCTTATGGAGCCTGTCCTTGGAAAGGATTTTAAGCAAACTTCATTTTGATATCTTCTTGTTGATGATTTAAGGTAGGAAATGCTATATTGAAATGAATTTATTATGTGTCCTTAATCATCTTTTGGTTTGTTTTGGTAGATGAAAGAAGACCAAGCCAGGACAAGGACGACTTTCTCCAGCCCAACATCAACAAGGATGACCTTCTCCAGCCCAGCCTCATCAAGGACGACCTCTTCCAGTCCAACATTTGAAGGAAAGACAAGGTGGCGTCTCAGTCATCACAACTCCAGTCGGATTGGTCCACCTCAGCGTGTCCAGATTCAATGTACCTGACTCATCAAAGATGGCACTAACGTCGATGTACCTACCTGTTGTGACCATTTCACACATCGCCCCATTAAAATGGGGGCCCCCTCTTTTTGCTCGTTTTGCCTGTTCTTTTTCTCTGCTTTTTTAGGGTTTTTGGTAGTTTGTCAGTTGTCTGGATTTAGGGTCAAGCCTTAGGGTTTCTGTTTTGTCGTTTTTTGGGCCAGAGTCCAGTCAATCTTGAGAGTTTTTCGAGCTTCCTTTCGTAGGATGCAATTTTGAATAAAGTAAATTCGCCAGAGGCTAAGTGAGTTGGTCTATTTTCAATTGGAATTTTGAATGAAGAGTCTAAATTTGTCTAAGTGTGAATGATGAAATTGCGAATTTTGTCCAATTGAGTGATTTTGACCAAATTTTGAAAATTTTGATATTTGATCCCGGGCATTGGAAAGGTCTTGTTTTTGCCTTGTGAAGTGATTGTAATCCCGAAATCATGATATTTTGGCCTGTAGGAGCAAAATCGCTCCTGTCCCTCAGTGAAGGACCGGAGCTCGTTTCTCAAAATCTTACTGTCCCTGCAGGATCAAGACGGATTTTGAAGTGGAAGTGATAAAGGGAGGCATGATCTTTCCATTGAATATAATTTGAAGAATTTCATGAGCACGGAAATGCCCCAGGAGTGAAAATCGCTCCTGTCCCTCAGTGAAGGACCGGAGCTCAAAATCAAACATTGCCTTGTCCTTGCAGGATTTAAACAACTTGAGGATTTGAAGAGATCAAAGGAGATATGTTTTATCAATTGAATATAACTTGAAGTGCCTTCGTGAAGGAAAACGGACCAAAAATGCAAAGTTCGCTCCTGTCCCTCAGTCAGGGAACAGGGCGAAATTCAGTGTAGCTCCCGTCCCTCTCCCAGGGACCAGAGCGAAATTCCTCATAGGGCAAAATCTGGGTGAAGTTTGAGCAAGTTTTGAGTTTGAAGCAAGAAAGGACGATGAAATGAACCCGTTGAAGACAAATTGAAGATTACAAGACATCAACAAGAGACTCAAATTGACCTAGGTGCTCCTGTCCCTCAGTCAGGGACCAGAGCAATTTTTGCCTTAAGGTCAATTTCTTGCCAAGTTAGAACGAATTCCAAGTCATGGATGAATGAAGGGATGCACAACAAGATCGTTGAAGATAAATTTTGGGGTTGGCAAAGTGTAATTGAGCTTGCACATGGAAATTCGCTCCTGTCCCTCAGTCAGGGACCAGGGCGAAATGATGATTATCTTGCCTTCCACTCAAGTTCAAACCACTCCAAGTCAGAAGTAAGGTGGCAAGGACGTTTTGAGGCGTCTCGACGAAGAACAAAGTTACAAGGACCACTAAAGTTGAAAGAATTGCACCAAATATCCAAGATCGCTCCTGTCCCTCAGTCAGGGACCAGAGCGAAATTTCTATTAAGGCTTGGGTTTTTGAAGGTTTATCAAGTTTGAAGTGTCCAAGAGGGATCAAAGGACCTCATCCTACCTGGTGAAAGTGATTGCAAGTTGATACAAACAAGGTTGAGCCCAGGATGCCGCCCAAATTCGCTCCTGTCCCTCAGTCAGGGACCAGGGCGATATTTACCATATTGGCCAAATCCTTCAAAAAACCACGCCAAGTCAAGGTTGTACAAGGTTGCACGGGGTCTAAGGTGTCTTAAGAAGAGGATATGCAAAGAGATCAAACGTCAAAAGGTGATCAGTTGGGCCAAGGAGACAACATCGCTCCTGTCCCTCAGTCAGGGACCAGGGCAATTTTCACAAGATCATTCATTTTCCTTCAAAATCATGACAAGGCAAGGATACACAAGATCAAGGATATCGTTTGGAAGGCAATGAACAGGAAACAAAGGTTACAAAAACGACAAATTTAGGCTAAGATACAAGGTTCGCTCCTGTCCCTCACCAAGGGACTAGGGCAATAATCCTTCAAGCATCAAAGTGCCTTGTTAACGACAAGTAGAACAAGCAAGGAACGAAAGGATAACGTTGTTTCTTCCTCATGATGAAATTTGGTGATCATAGAAGTTAAGATCAAGGAGAAAACACCAAGATCGCTCCTGTCCCTCAATCAGGGACCAGGGCGATGATAGTCACAAGAGGCATTCATTTACGAAATCAAGTCACTCAAGTTCGAAATTCCTTGCAAATATGCCAGTTTCAACATGAAGATGGAGGTTTCGAACGTCAAAAGCACGAGAATCAAGGCCAAAATGAAGTTCGCTCCTGTCCCTCAGTCAGGGACCAGAGCGATAATGGTTTGCATCTTTCCCCCCTCCAAATTTTGGCGCTAAACATTTTTTGAATTTTTATTAAATGCTAAAAATCGATAAATTGGAATATTTAATTGATAGCATTTAAAATTTGCGCAAAACATTTATTTAATTAATTTTGCCTATTTAAAAATCGAAAAAATTAATTATAAAGGCAATTAATTAATTTATTATTATAGAAAATTGGAGCGCTTGGGTTTATTTTATAAAAGTCGGCCCTTGTTATTTATTTAAAAATCATTTTAATTTCTTTATTTTGGCAAAGTCGGCCTAGAGGTAAATGAGAGGTGAGCGCTTATAAAAGGAGGGTGAAAATTTTCATTTTCACATTATCATTTTATCATCTTCCATATGCGATTTTGGAGAAGTGCGATTGGTATTCAAGTGGAGCGAATTTTCCATTCCAAGAGAGGCGCAAACATCATCAAGGGAGTGCGAACTTGAAGATAAAGTAAGGCGAACTTGCCAAAGACATTAAAGATCACATCAAAGACCCCAAGGGTGGCAAATTGATAAGGAGGACGTTCATTTGAGAGAGATCACGTTGAAGCCACCAAATTTCGATTTTCACCTAGGCGATTTTCCTCATTTTTGCATTTTAGAGTTAACTCTCAGGCAAGGTATGGCGAGGATCCCTTGAATTTTGAATTTTGATCATCATAGCTTCAAATTTTGAATTTTGAAAATTTTGAATTCCAGTAGCTCAATCGTTATTTAGGAAATGATAACTCAAAGACTTATCATGAAGTTTCCTAATCTTTAATCTAATCTATGTTATGCATTGCAATATCTAGTTACTTATTGTGAAATGTTGTGTAGGTATGGTGACCCCGAAGGCGGGAGCATCCACCAGTCGTCCAGCTCTCATGAAGGAAGATCAAAAGACCGAAGAAGTGAAGACCAAGATCGTGTCTAAATGGAGCAACATTGGAGATACCAACTTGGGCAACTTCAGCACGAAGAAGTTTCGAGAGGTCCCCTACATTGGCAAGCGATCACCTGTCGCTAGGAGGATAATCGAAAGTGGCATCATTAAGGCGGTCGGCTTCCCTCCAGCAGTTCAGTGCCATGAGTTGATGATCGAGTGTGCTCGTCATTATGATCCTCAGTCCAGAACGATCGTGTCCAAGGAAGGAAACACTTTGGCGTATCTTTCAGAGGAAGCTATAAGTGACGCTTTCCATCTTCCAGAGCACAGAGATATGATATACAAGAGCATAGAAGGAGCCAGGTCCATGTACGAAGATGATCCAGATGCTTGCCTAAGCATCATCAACAAGAACTGGTTACTCAAGAGTCGTCCTCGCCTGAGCAAGATCCCGAACACACCACATAGGATCGATTTCCAGGAGGAGTACAGAGATTTGATTACAATGCTCAACCGAGTTACAGGAGCCCCTCAAGCCTTCTATTTTGAGAGGTGGATGTTCTACTTCATCCAGGTGATAGTTCAGGGAAAAGGAACAATTCATTGGGCTAGAATGATTAGCCATTGCTTGGACGTACAGTTGAGGAGACTAAAAGCTACCAAGTCCTTCCACATGAGTTCATACGTCATCTATGCCTTGATCAGGAGCTTTGAGTACGCAGGACTACCTCACAGAGGAGTGATTGGAAGAGGACCCGGCGAGGTCAGAGTTTGTGATTCCTATGTCCACTTGCATCATCCGCCAGGAAGCAACTACAAGCTAGTTAATGATACCTTCACGATGAACATCACGAGGACGTTGCAAGGTGGGATTCACAACAGATTATCTCAGGATGCACAGGAACTAGTAAATAGGTACGGTGCTTGGTTTATCCAATTTCCGAAATTTACTTATATCAGAGTTCATGGATGTCCTTCACCTCCATACATGTTGCCGAGATATCCGACAGACAGAATAGTGTTACTTGAGGTAACAAGACAGTTGGCAGCTTATGCGAAGGCATTCAGACACAGACATGGAAATGGAGTTCCTGTACCTATCATCTTAGGCAATTCAGTTGAGGTATGTCCTAATGCTTTAGCCATGGATGACGCAGAGAAGGAGTTAGCTTTGTATTCTTTTTCATCCTTTGCCTTGAGAGAAAGCTTTGATCCACATGGATATATAGAGGAGACAGTCGGTAGGAAGTTTAAGCGTGAATTTCAGATAGAAGATTTTATGATGAATCTCCTAGACGATCTTGAAGTGAAAAGAAAGATGCATTCTAGATTGCCTTTGGATTTCATCAGGAAATGCACGATTTACAGAGTGGCCGACCAAGCTCAGGACAGTGGCAGACATCTCCAGTCATCCTATGACCGAGAAAGCAAATCAGTAAGGTTAGATTGGAATGAGCCCAAGGTCGTGGATCTAGATGCTTTGATGGCTCTAGTCTTGTCTTGTACTCGCAGATGGGTTGATGTGCAGCATCAGAAGTTGAGAGAGCAAGGCATAGCTATGACTTTCACTTTGGAAGAGAAACCAACCGAAGGTGGAGCTAGTGTAAGCGAAGGTAATCCTAATCCCAGAAATGCAAATGAAGGCAACCTTCGAAGTGCAAGTGAAGGCGATCTCCATCCAAGAGGCTCGAAGAGAAAAGAGAGACCTGAGAAGAAAGAATCTTCCAAGAAGAAGCAAGGGGCCAACCGAGATCGTTCATCCGGCACATCTTCTCGACCAGAGAAGAGGACACTTGAAGTGGAAGATTCTATGGAGTCAATGGTACAGAATGATAAAGAAGGACAGGCACCAAGTGGATCTCTTCAAGACAATGAGTTGCATGATGATGGGGATGATAATGAAATAACATCTCCTCCCAGAGAAGAAGAATTGCTCAAGGAAATACAGGTCAAAGAGACAAGATCTGCCATCCAAGATTGGTTGAAGGAAAGATTAACTAAGGTGATTGTGATTGAGGACGAAGACAATGTAATTGACTTGGAGAGCCTTGTCGGACATTCCCAGGAAGTGACAGAAAAGAGGAAGGCTACCAAGATGTCCAAGATGATTAGAGATGAGTCTGGATCCAGAAAATTACAGATAGCTACACCGGTCGTGGACAAGTATGAAGGTGAGATCTTAGCAGAGGAATATGATATAGAGACATTTGAGCTAGGTCCATCCACAGCCGAGCAGACACTTGATGATGCCACCGATTCATTTGAGGCCTTGAAAGACAAGCTTAGGGAAGAAATGGAGAAGAATAGGAAGCTTGAGAGAGAGGTCGGTGCATGGAGAACATATTTCAGCCATCTCAATCAGCCTTTAGGACGTCAGGATCCAACAAGATCACCCATACAGGCACTTCCCCTTCAATCAATTGGTGAGGCAGAGAGATTCAGGAGTATGGTCCAGCGTATGAGTACTTGGATGGACAAATCTCATACAGTTGCCGTAGAATTTGCAACAAGGATGATGAAGACTATTCATAGGGCTATCCAGGTTCTTGAGATTATCCACAACTTGATGATAACAATAGCTGCTTTTGCTCATACCAAAGAGGTTATCATTCCTGTCTTGAAAGTAATCAGACAAACATCGAGGAAAGTCTTAACGCAGCGAAAGATCATGGATGGAGGACCTCATAGTTTGCTTCAGTGGTCATCCTTACTCCAGATGAAGGAAGTTCTCTTTGAGGACATCAGTACTAGATGCAGTCATGTTGAGGAGGTGATCAACCCGATCCAGGACAAAGTATTTGAGGTACTACATACCATTTTTGGCAGGAGGATCGAGGTCGAGACGGATGTGGATTTGCAGGAATTAGAAGATAGAATCAAGGTCATCTTTTGCAAGGACGCCAATATCACAGATGAGCAATAGGACCAGATGTTTGCTACCATGCTCCTGATTGAAAAGACTAAAGAACTTGAACCTGGATGGGACGCAGCTCTTCTAGATGCATTTGATCAGGTCATCCACTTGGAAGAAAGAATGAAGAATCTTCCCGAGATTCCAATTGCTGAGATCGAAGGAATCGTGTCAAGATTCATTGCATATGCTAAAAAAGAGAATTGGAAAGGGAATAAGATTCTAGATGAGAGGTTGTTATAGATGACATGGCACCTTAATTGTCATTGGTCTATGTCTCCTAGATTTTCGTGCCAAATTTAACAATTGGCTATGCATTTAATGTTGTGCAATTAAAGGAGAACTTTTGTAATAAAACCCTAATTAGGGTTTAGGTGTCATGATCTTGACCATTGATCCACTTTTCGATCTGGACCATTCATTGTAATTGAGGATGCTATTTATACCCTCATTTCATTTCATTTTCATAATTAGATGTGAGAAGAAGATTAGATTATTGATGTATTAGAGAGATTAGAGTTTAGAAGCAATTTACTTTTGTAGCAAGATTGAGTTTTGAGGAAAGAATTTAAACAATTGTTGTACATGATGACTTTGAAATCAATGAAATATTGAAGTTATGGTGTTTTGTTGCAATTCTCTTGGTTATCTTCATGGTTGTTCAATTTTCTTGAATCATTTCTCGATCAAAGTAGTGTGTTAATTCGAAGGACAAAGTGTTGGACTTGATCTTTGGTAGGACTCGCTTTCCAAACCACTAGCCTCTTGCTGATTGTAAGAACGCCTTGCGTGGTCAACTGGAGAATACTTGAATCACTTAACCTTCAATCATTGTTGTATCTTGGATATGTACCTTCGTGGTAGTGTCTTTGATCTTTGATGTATTGAAAAATCATTTGTTACCTTAGAAGATCGCATCAATTTCAATTGAGTTGTTATTTTATGGCAAAATTGAAGTTGGTAGAATCTTGCCAAGTCTTGTCCACATGAAGTCATTCTTAGGGTTAGACTAGATTAGAGCTCTTGCAAAACCCTATTCTTTTGATATTTTTTTTGAAAAGCTTCTTTAGTTTAGCAAAATCTTCGGTAACGTAAGGCCCCTTGAGGACACAGCAAATCACAACGACCACTGATGCTTATCCACACGTAGAGACCCTACTTACAAGAACATTGGAGTCATCCTAACTGATCCTTCTTGCGAAATCTTCAGCAGTTAGCGACTTTATTCAAGAGAGGATAAGATGCCTTTGGGTATTTTATTCTGTGTATGATTGTGTATAAAATACACGTCAACACTACCCTGGCTATCCATTGGTCGAATATTCCAGAGAAGACATGTGTCCAAATAATGCAATTATTTCATTGGTCAGAATTAAGTTTGTTGTAACAAACCCTAATTAGGGTTTCATTGTAAAATCTTGGTCATTGATCTCAAATTGATCTGAGCCATCGAATTGTATTGAGGGCACTATATAAGCCCTGGCTCCTCATTTGTAAAGGCTAATAGTGAGTCAATAGTTGATAGTACGTGAATAGTCAGTTGATAGAATAGCAATTAGAGTAGAATAGCAAGAGAAGGCAAAGATTGTTGCCAAGATGTTGTTGTAAAAGACTTGTAAAACTTCATTGAAGAAATGGTGAAATCTATGGGTCGATTCAACAATTTGCATGGTCTTTATACTTCTCAGATTTGATTTCATGTTATTAGATGAGTGGAAGAAATGTGTTTGATTGATGGTGAAATTTGTATATTCATACTACTAGCAGTTTGTTGATTGCAGACTTGCCTTGTGTAGTCAACTGGAATCATTCAGCTTAAGCTTAACTTCAATTGTCGCTTCTTCATTGATATGCATCAGCCTGATGGTGTCTATGCCTGTAGCGATGATCTAAACATCATAAAGCTTTCCTCCGAAGATCGCACTAACCTTGGGAGATGGTCCTAGGATGTCAAGACAAGACTTAGTTAGAATTTCATCAAAGGTCATTCATTGTTCCTACATTCTTAGTGTCAGAATTAGATCCTTCCCTCGCCCTCATCCTTTTTTCCCTTTTTTCAAAAAATCTAGGCTAGTGAAATCCTATGATTCCAGCAAATCAGACGTTTAGGTCATCAAGTGTAAGTCCCCTTGTGATTCCAGCAAAAATCACATCATACCACAAAGAGCTTATCCACGAGTAGAGATCCTACATAACAGGAACCTTGAAGCTTCTCCGATTGATCCTTCTGCGATATCTTCAACATTCGGGAGCTTTATTCAAGAGAGGATAAGGTACCTTTAGGTATTTTATTCTGTGTTTGGTCGTGTACAAAATAAACATCAACACCGCTACAACTAATAAATTAAAAACAGGAAATAATAATGTACATGACAATGCATACCAAACACGGCATTAATAAAATATCACTATTCGCACATGCAATTATTACAGAGAAGAAGACCAGAGATGGCCGACCAAGGATTACAATAGATTTGACTGAACCATACTACCTTCCTTGATGGTACACAACATATTTAAAGGCCTCGATGGTTGCTCAGTTGCCGAGAGGTACACAACCGTCAACCAACTGACACATTAACTACCCAAGACTGACAACCTACTTAACACAAATAATTAATACATTGGCAGAACATATATTATCAAATATAACAATAGGCATTTTATGCCGACTACACACGTGTTATGTCCCCTTTTCTCAACGTTTCTCGTAGTGTAGCTAGTGCTGACTTTCAGGGTTTGTGTCAGCCAATTTAGACAAGTATTTCAATGTCACTAGTGAGCTCAAAGAATTTATTGGAGTAGTCTGACATTTTCGTTTTTGAACAAATTGTGTGTACTTACTATTTATAGTAAGTGTTGATCATCGACTTGGTCGATTGACAATACTTCTATTTTTGGATAGTCGGTGATTGCTTAAATTGATGATATCTTGGTGACATAATTGCTTAAATTGCTTAAATTTATAAATAACTTTATTTTGGTGCCTAAGGTTTTAAGTAATCAAATAAAGTACTTTCTAGAGGTGGGCACCAACTTAGGGAGACATAAAGTGAATTTAAAATTAAATTTCAAGTGCAAAACCCTAATTAGGGTGTTGGTCTTGGAGGAGCTTATTAAAAGGCATTTCAAAGATCATTCCCATATACTAAGTTTATTAATTCTGATATTCTCTCAAAAGAGAAGAAAACCTTGCGTGGTTTCTGGAGTTGGTTCAACTCATCTTTCTTGAGGACGAAATCCCTCTTGAAGAAGACTAGCTACAATAGTGAAAGATCTACTCTGGCTGGTGTTGTTGGAGATATCAATCAAGTATTTCATAGTGCATTCAAAGAAGTTCATTTGCTCAGTTTGCCAGGTTTGAAAGATTCAATTTTGAAGGAAGTTTGTGTTGTATGGGTGTGTGCTTGAATGAAGAAGATTATAAAGGGGTTTGAAGATTAGTCCTTTATTGTTCTTTGGCATATGACCTTGTGAATGCAAATAAAGACAAAAAGGGAAAAAAAGGACAAAATCGTGGATTGTTATGTGAAGCTTTCTTGTGCTAAAGACAAAACAGAATGGAATAGTATCAAGCAAAATCCAAGCTAGAAGAGGATCAATTTTAAGTTTTGGTAGTATATGGGTCTGTCTTATGCCAACGTGGTCTAAAAGAGACAGATTAAATTTTGAATATTATTATTATGGTTATTGGGAGACCCGTCTCCTACCCCCTGAGACAAGTTCCAGAGATGGAGATGCGTCTTTGGGAACTTCCCAATGTAAAGGGTGCTTTTGGCTACCGTCACTAAAGTCTCCCAACCAAAAATTGACATTACTTGCTAGAAAACTTAGGGCAAAACGTGGTAAAAGGCAAAAAAGGCAGACAAATAAATAAAATAAACCTGCAGCAAAGTAAAGTTGTAGGGAAAGAACCAATAAGAAAACTGTGTCACAACAAGACAAAAATCCATGCAAAGTTATAGTGATCATATCTACTGGTAGCGTAGACTTTTTGAGAGGGACATAAACAATTGTATGACTAATTTCCTGTAGTTGTAATGGTCTAAAGAGAAATTCCCATTATTATTTAGCTAACAATATTTAGTGTGCTCAACACCATATTACCTTATTTTCGTTGAAACTTTTAGACTGGCTATGTTACCAACAGTATAAGCAATTTTAATTTCAATTTTTGTTCAATCTTAAAGTTAAACTTTACCAATATTCTTTTTTTTAAAGTTCTATGTCATGATATTTTCTAGAAATTATTAAATTATATTAAAAAAATGGCATCTCCAAGTACCCCCGTCTTCTAGTTTTGAAAATTAGTCGCACCAATACTGGTACCAATCTCCAAGTACCCCTCTTGGTAACCTTGAAATTTATAATTGTGTTGGGTTTCCTTGGTTGAATAGTCGCTTCATATTTGTACTTGGTCATAGATGAAATCTGTGCAATCGCTGAATATTGAGAGCGAGTGAATCCAAGCAGGTCATGAGATTTCTTTCAGGCAATTTGATTATTCAATCATTATTGGTATATTTGCTAACCGTTGTTTCTTATCAAGGGGTGAGATTTATTCAAGTTTGGGAAAGGCATGAGAGGAAGCTAAGGCGGTTGATTAATGAAGAAATTCATTGCTAGCCACTGTTAGTTTAGAGGTTGTGGTTTTATTTGTTGGACACTGCAATATTAAAAGTGTTGGTCTGTGACTCCTATGGCAAGCATATCTTTCAGAGGGAGTTCATTTGGTTGGAGATGATTCATTGTTGTTGTATGGAATCTCTAACGGATTGTGTTGCTTTGGACTAAGTTTTTGTCATAACCCCTCTTTGGACATTGGATTATTGTGATTAAATAAATACGATAATTAAAACATTTATTAATTAACATTTAATAATATCGGAAAATCGTCTCATTTATGAGACTTTACGATTTTCCTCTAAGTGAGAGGGTTGTCATAACCCCACATCCTGGTGATGTAATTAATACTAGTTTTTGTGATTCTTCATCATAATAATAAATTATCATTTATTATGTAATTAATTATGGATGTTAATAGTAATCCATTTACACAGATCAGCAATTACCATATATATAGAAGGGTGCATTAAATAATGCGGGGGAATAATTGTTATGCAATGGAGTCATTAAGATAATCGTTAAGGATAAGGAGGAGACGTATCTAGGACCATATGACTCTTCACTTCATAAATATTAAGTATATTAATAAACAAAGATTAAGTATATAATTTATTCATTAAATATTAATATTAATTTCTTATTTTACAATACTATATTATTGCAAAATAATATCAAATTACCAATATTACAACCAAAATAATATTTAAAGATATGTTACTTATTGAGGAACCATCAATACATCCTCTCCACATAACTAAATCGGATCATATTACATCACCGCCTGAGCCCTGTCGAAGACAAAGGCGAAGGCGGAGGTTTGGTCATGATGTGCCAACGCTGTAGGATCATGGTCAGTGTTGGCAACTCGAATATGGTCGAGAATGCATCATGGAAGATGAAATACGATACATAGGGAGCAAACGTATTCATGACTGAGAAAATGGCAGGTTAATAATCCATGAAGAAAATTACTTCCGCAAGATGCCTACACAACGGAATTAGCACGAGAGGAACAAACATCGATGAATATCGAGTATTGCCAAGAATCGTATTGGCACCAAGAAGAGCTACGTAGGAATGATGGAAATCCGTCATCTGGAGACGTGTGACGTCAATTATCGTGGAGGGAGGCGTTTGAGAACATAGACAATTACCCGTAATCATCCTTAAGTCTACCGTTATGATATGAAGAGACCAGAAGGGATGAGCATAGTGGGCGTCGAAGGAATAGATAGCATTTATGTTGTTAGTGACAATGGTTACCGAATCTATCAACTCAATAAGGAATTAATAATTATCATTAGTCTAGAGTAGAAATTTTAAAGAATTCTCACAAGGTGCGATTAGTATGAGGAAGAGACTTGACGGAGGGACACATCTTGTAATTCAAAATTGCAACATATAAGAAGCCATTCGAAATCACTTCAAGGGGGGATATCTTTATTATATGCTATTCAGATTGCCCAACTTGACCATTTGACCTAGTGTCCAGAACCGGCTGCATATACTTCAAGAATTAATAGTGTAGAGATCACCATGGATCAGATCGGATCAGAACTGTCATTAAGTGACAGGCAGTGACATCTTTGTTCCTTGTGGTATGCACGGGAATGTGCTTAATATATATGCATAATATATGGGAGCCCGATATCATCCTTATGTAGGATTTAATAAACTTAATAATAATAATATAGTTTTAATAATAACGATAATAAAGCTGTAATAATAATTATTATATAGTGTAATGATATTATGTGGTAATATAACTCAGAAATTATTCTTTTAGACTGACCTTCAGCAGACTTATAAAGGAAATTTCCAGATAGGCAAATTACATAATACTAGAATAAGAGTGAAACATATGTAAAGCCAATGTATAGAACATAAGAATGGCAGACCAGATCTGTCATGTGTCAGATCTGTCTGCCACATTACTATATTTACTTATTTATGTATCTATAAAATTAGAATGATCAATGAGGGATAACATAAAGATGGATAATAATAAATATTAATAAAATAATTATAATTATTATTAATATAATAAAAAGTAGTTATTAATTAGTAAATTAATAAATATTCATTAAATCACCAAAGCAAAGTATTTATTAATTGATTGATAATAATAAGTATTTATTAATTAAAATTTAATAAATGCGTAAATGATTTATAAATCAAAATTAGGATTAATTATTTAGTATGGTGAAATAGCTAGTACTTGAGGGACTAAAGAAAAGGTAGAACATCCTAGGTTGGATTCATGTTAAGATAGTTTTGTCTCTTAATCGATTTAGTTAAGTTATAAATATATTGGAAATCAATTAATTACGGTTAAACTGTCTTGAACCAAGTTGGGGACATTACAGTTTTTGCAGCCAAGGCCACAAAAGTTGCATGACTTTGTTCGAATCAGGGATAACTTTATCCTAGATCCATGCAAAATCCTTTTTCTTGTAGCATGATCACCTTAAGTCTACAAAATAAGAAAAAGATTAGCTTGTAGGTTTACCTTAAAAAAATATAACCCTAACCATAGACAAATTATGGTTTCGAAAAAATTATCTTAAGAATTAATTAAAAAATTAAAAAAATTAATTACCTAAGACAACCAAAATAATAGGGTTTAGGATTAGTCTTAGAGAGTAGTAAATATCAAAATTCTTTTTCAAATCCCTAAACCAAACAATAGTTAGTGTTTAGGGTTAGGGTTAATACATATTAAAGATCCAAACCCCTAACCATAATAGTCAATCCTAAAAATTAGGGTTTAGGGTTAGGGTTAGTAAATAGTAAAAAATTTAAAACATGATAACCCTAATGGATTAGGTTTAGCACATATGAAAAAAAGCAACCTTAACTCTACGCCAAAAAATTAATTTAGGGTTACCAAAACATTAAAATTCAATATTCAAAACCCCTCACCCCAGCCCTGAACTAAAAATAATTTAGGTTTAGGGTTGACTTTATTGTTTAAATTTAATATATTAAATATTAAAAACATGAAAGTAAGCAAACATGGCAAGGGAGTGTTAAAGCTTTTGGATTGCATGGCAAGGTAGAGGGGACTATGTCTAGACAAAAGTGATGGATTTGATAATGATGGCAACAATTCAAATGTATATCACATAACATAAAATCATCCTAGATCTACAAATTCATGTATAAGGATACCTATATAACATAAAATCATCTTGGGTCTAGGACTTCATATTGTCTAATTTGACAGCAATAACTCCCTAACGATCATTTATTATTCAAATGTTGTTAATTGGTAGACTCCTTATACCATCAAATCTTGTTTTCTACTTGTTTTATCATTACATAATATTATGAATGTTTATATGATGAATGCTATGATTATAGATTAGTTGTGGACCATATCTCAATAGTTTTGGAAAGGGTCAAATAGATCTACCATGGATATATTCTTGCTCCAATAATCTTCAAAATACAAAATATATTTAAAAAGAAACTATCTCAAACTTTTACTTAAAATTATCCTAAATCAAACTTGTTCTTCATTAAGTTTCTTTATTTAAAAGGAACAATAAATGTATACGCTATGCACAATTAAAAAAGAACATTCAATTATATATATGTACCGTTGTCAAAATAACAAATTACCTTCATCATTTCTTCCACTTTTCCACATTTCCCAAGAGTCCGTAGAAGATGATTCAAAAATCCAATTGATAATTTTTCTAATGAAGGTTCCATCTCTTTCACAATTTTATTTGTTGTATTCCAATCTCGCAACCTAGCAAGCAAAATAGATGAAAACATAAATTAGATAATAAGTAGAAAATCTATAAGAAGAAATTGTTTGCAAATGCATTTGCAAGTGTAACTTACACAACAAATTAGAGTGCAAAGTTGCAACATTATATTCATGTTTAGTCTTAGCAACAACTCCAAACGACGGAACATCCTTTCCCTTACAACTTTATCTTTGTTTGAAGAATGAATGCACAAAGTTTCGGAAAATTTGATGGTACACACTTCAATGTCTAGATGCTTGTATTTAATTTGTATTTGGTATTGCACAAGGAATTTAAATTGGTTGCTAGAACTAATTTTGTAAGGTACCTTTTCGACATAACTAATGTAGCATTATTACATCATTAACATAAGCAATAAGTACCTGTCTACAAAGTATACTCTAAATTTATGTCTAGCATTAATATCATATATAACGTTCCCCCATAACCAAACCAAAGAAATGTTCTCCCAATTTTGACCAAAAAGAAGAACCAAGGGGTTTTAGTCATCAATGTCAACTAATTGTCAAAGGTAGTGTTGATGAACTTCAATGTGCTTGGTATTAGTGTGATAAATTTGGTTCTTCACTAACTTCAAGACTCCTTGATTGTCAAAAAAAATAAAATCAAGATAATCTGAGGTAGTTGCAAATTACTCAAAACTTGATGTGACCATATTGCTTCACTATTGCCATTTATAATTACTTTATGCTATGTTTCAATAGAAGATAAAGCTACAAAGTGCCCAAGGAATACAGAGAAAAGCTTGTACAATCAAGTGAAAAGCTCATGTGTAAGCTATTTCTGGCTTGGAAATAAGAATTTGTCAAAGGCTGAATAGAAAAAAGGTTTGCCAAAGCAACAAGTAATGGGTATATTAAAGAACAAGAGGATGCCAACATGGTAAGTAATAGATCAAAGGAAAGAGAAAATCCTCTTTCTAATAAAAGATTGCAAAAACCTCCTAGTGGCTTATCACAATCGACTGGCCCACATCCTTTCACGCCACCATCTTTCCAAGAAGAGAATACCTTCTTTCTTCAAACAAAATCCAAAGAGAATTGCCACACAAGATCTTTTTTCAAAAGGGTGCAAAAGATCACTATCGATCATTGGAGCAAGATTAACATGTCCTTACATCTCCTAGCATTTGCTTTGTCTCCAAAATGTTATAGCTCAAAGATATGTCATTTGCCAAGGAGTGCAGCACCATCTAGGGATGAAGAGGTTGCTTCTAGCTACAAGACTACTTTCAAAAAATATTCTCAGACGTAGATATTCTAAGTGTTGTCTATAGTGAGTTTGGCCGATTCATATCTTCAAACAATCATGATGTTTACACTTTTCAAGACGAGTAAAAAAAAAATACTCATGAATGGTGGTGTTGCCTTGTAAACACACGACGACCCATTGCAAATGGGGACCCCTCTTTTTGTTGTTTCCTTGCTTGGTTTTGTGTATGTGTTTGCTTAGTTTTCCTTAGCTTGGCAATAATTTTAGACTCTTGGCCTTTAGAGGGGTTTGAAGTTGTGAAATTTTGATTTTGTAAAGTGCTAATTGAAATTGTAAGATCGCTTGCAATTCCGCTTGTAATTGCATGCATCCAATCAAACTCTGCATTATATTGTTAAGTAAATCCTCAAATCTTGCCAAGGAATTAAAGAGTTGAGTATCTCCGCTTCAAATTGTTGGACCTAAGGCAAAGCCCACTTGGAATTGTTGCTTACCATGCAATCTTCACCCAAAAAAATTGCAAACACTTATGGTTTAGATCAAAAATGCAAAGTCAGCTTTGATGTTCACTAGAAAATGCAAGGTTAAGAATTGAATTGTGTTTGAAAAGTGCACCAACAGGTGAAAATATCGCTAATGAATGCATAACTACATGAGATTTCCGCTGGAAAAGTGCAAGGGAGAGTTCAAAATCGCAAGGCAACATATAGATTCTGCTACAAATTGCAAAGTTGCTTCCAAAATCTGCTTGAAATTGTTAGATCACCGTCCAAGTCTGCATTACAATACAATAAGGTGGAAATCCACTTGAAAATTCAAGAATAAGTCTTATCTCCACATTGCATTTTGTCAAGTACATGAATGCTCTAAAACCCTGATCAGAATTATGCATGAAGAGGTGAAATCCATGAAAAATTCAGTGCATGCAAACCTTGCAATTCCAGTCATCAATACATGCATAGGCAAAATCCCAAAAAAAAATTAGACATGAAACTTGAAAACCCTGAAAAATTCCCCGCCTAGCAATGCATGAGTCCTTTAAATCCCCAAAAAATTCACTGCATAAGTTCCTTAAAATCCCCGAAAGCCAATGCTTATATATATATATATATAGATCAATCTTGCTTGGAAATAAATGTATAAACAAGTCAAGGTCGGCTTCGGAAATTGACTCTAAATGTGTTAAAAAATGAGGCCGACCTAGATAATGTTCCTTCAAAGGCATGTGAAGTGGGATGGAGTAAAATACAAACATAAGGCCGACCCCTTGTCAAGTGTGAGGAGTTTCATGAGAAACATATAAAGGAAGATCATACAAGTCATTTCACATTGCAATTCAAATGCATTCAAAGTAGAGTAAAAGAAGCAGAGCAGAAACAAATTACTAACAGAGAAGACAAGTGAGTAACAACAAATAGATCTGAACAAGATAATTAGATTTCAAAGACAAGAATACAAAGGAGAAAGTGCTTGATGTTATGAAGAATCGGAATAAGAGGAGAGGAAGCAACCTCAATAGCAAAAAGGGGAAACATCTTAGAGGAAAAACCAGTCATTTGTTTCCTGATTTGAGTGATTTTCATCAGTGATCTAAGCATTTTCTAGATTTGAAGTGTTATTTCTAGGGTTTATGAAGCAAATTTTGTGAAATATTGATGTTATTTTAAGGTGCAATTTGTTTCACTACCCCTTGAAGAAGGATTTCATGCAATATCTTTTAGAATTCTTCAATATAAATTAACCATGCAAGGTTTTGAACTCTCATTTTATTATCATAATAGTCTTGCATTTCATTAACATATGGGTTTCATCCATTTTCATGATTTAAGGTATTCTATTTTTCTTTTCAAGAACGATTGCAAGAATTAATGCAAGGAGGTGGATGAAAGGACTCAACAAGGTGAAGGAAGACAAGATCAAGGAAATCAAGAAAATGACAAGGAAAGTCATTACAACATGAAAGACTCACCAACACAAAGAAACAGATGGAGCAACTTGAAATGCAAGATGATATAAAGTCAAGAGATTCGCTCAAAGATGCAGGGAAGATAGTTTCAAAAGAGTTGATCAAAGTTAGAAACTCATCCGAAGGATATATAGAGAATAATGATCAAGTTGATGCAATTTGGGAATATGAACGATCACAATCAATCAAAAGCTAGATGATGTTGAGTATCAAGAGATATTGCTAGAAATGCAAGGTGAAGAAAGTTTACAAGATATGCAAGCTGATGTGGCATCTAATCATCACCAACCAATCAAACAAATCAAGGTCAGCACGTCCAGATTCATCGAACCTGACTCATCCAAAGAAGAACAAGTGGACATGTGGATGCATTGAATGAAACGTCATCATCTACTCCTTGTAAATTGTGCCTTAAGGCTATGCTAATTTTCATTGGTCCTTTTCCTCAAAAGGATGTGCATTCAAGTACTTGTAATTTTCTCATTGGATGGCATTGAATGTATGAAGGTGGTAGTTGTAACTACCTCAACTTAGGGTTTCTTTGAATTATCTTGGTCGTTGATTTAGAATCAATCTAGGTCCTTCATTTGTAATCGAGAAGTCTATAAAAGGCTTGGCATTTTTATTTGTAAAGATTAATAGTGAATAACATTGGGAAGAGCAAGTAGTAGTAGGAGGAGGAGATCAAAAATTGTTGCCAAGACTATGTCAAAATTAATGCATAATTTTCATTGAAGATATGGTGGCTCTTTGTGTGTTGTTTCAACATTTTGCATGGTTTCTACTTCTCAAGTATTTAGTTAGTGTTCATTGATTTTGATGGAGAAATACGAATATATTTGATAGATTCCTTGGTTCACACAATATGTAGTTTGTTGGTTGCAAATTGCAGTGTATGGTTAGTCTGGACCTCAATTTGGCAATTGTTTGATTGTGGAAATTTATTTGGATTGCATTAGTATTGAGTATTTGGATGGATTTTTGCAATATGAAAATCTTTTACTAGGGAGTATACATTCTTTCTATGGCATTGCGAGCATCTTTCGTTAAGTAGAAAGTAGTTCCATAAGGAACTTATCTATCTAAGCACTATCCATTATCTTCATTGCCCTTAGGTTCTTAGATTAGATTCCCTAACCCTTATCCCTTTTTGTCTTTTATTTGAAGTTCAATGAAAAGAATAAGTGCCTTTGTGTAAACAAAAAAATCAGATCATTCACTGAGTCTATCCATTGCAAAGTCGAATTGTAAACCTTGGAGTTGCCTTAATTGATCACATTGTGTTAGCATTTGAGGTTTCCTTGTTCAAGAGGGGATAGAATACTTGGTATTTTATTTTGTGTTGGTGTCACAAAAACATACATCAATAGGTGGTACCTACATGGCCAAGGCTCTATTATCTTGTAACCTCTTGCAATAAAAATTCTCTCTCATGTATGCACCTTTATATTGTTTAACTTCCACATTCTTCAATCACAGCTATATATTATAAATTTATAATTATAAATGTACCATGCAAATTCAATAGGTTAAGTTCTTCAACTGAGCAAAATCCTAAATCCTACGTATGGTGACTTAAACATATAGTTGCACAACTTGCCAAAGTCTCTATAGATGAAGTAGCTTCTACAAATGACATAGCTAGTGAGAGTGGCATTGCAACTAATTGTGGTTCAAATGAAATTGAACTAAAAAGTTGACTTTGATGCTCTCGATGTAATGTCCCCGCTTCTCTAGTTGCCATCCAGATGCTTAAATTCACCTGTCACCCATCTCCACAAGTGAAGTTCAGTGTCGGGAGATGATGGATTAGCCTAAGGGGACCTATACTTAGACAAATGTTGCTTTGGTGGGCCTTAATAACAATACTTTATAATTTTATGTTATAAAGTTACTTTTTCTAAATTTAGGAAAAGTTAATAAAAGTAACTTATAAGTTACTATAAGATTTAATAACTTTCTTGATTTAAAAAGTTACATGACCCTTTCCCTAGGCAAGTAATAACTCAAAAGATGGTTCAAATTTCATGAAGAAGACTCCTCTTTAAGTTGGCGCCACTTTCTAGAGAGGAAAGATTCCATTGGAATCTTATTTCGATGCCTTTAGGGGTTCGACTTGGGAGATGAAGGCATAATTTTGGTTTTGGATTCATTATTGAGTATTCTTGGATTATTTTTCTCATCATCATAGTTGGAGAAAGTCTGCAAATTCAGATCTGCAGGATTTGACAAGGATTTGGGAACGAAATCTCCCATATTCTCTCAAGTTGGACGCAGCCCCTACCTTATTTGGCATGATTTTCAGTATTTCAGATCATTGAAGGACCCTATTGTCTGATTAATCAGCTAAGACAGCAAGAAGAGGGTTTGGACAGCAAAGTCTGATCAAATTGGAGGATTCTACAGCAAGCTATCCATTCCTAGATGCCAGTCATACCATTCCAGGGCCAGCCGTACCACTTCTCCTTGCCTAGAATTCATTAAAAATAAATTGAAGGGTTTACCTTTGGATTTTTTGTACAAATCTCATTGTCGGCATTAGGAATAAAGATTAGAATCATTCATTCAGGCATATAAAGTCCTTGGAGAGAGATATGAGCAAATCAGTGTGGAAAATTGACCATTTTCAGTGAAGTCTCCTGGGGGCTTGAGGGAATCAGCAGCAGTTTGGTCTATTTGCGTTAGATTTGTTTTTGGTAATTATTATTTAGAAGAATAAAACTCATTGGAACAGTTAGGACACATTGGTAGCTCCTGTAGCAGCATCTGGACTCATTTAAGCTAATAAAGCAGCCCTCCAGGCAAGGCGTTGGACCCCTAGTAGGCCAATTTTGGCATATCTCTATTGAATTCCACTATTTGTTGGCATTTGTTAATTGCTGTTAGAAAATCGGTCAATCTGAAATTTATTTTCAGTCATTAGTTTATGTGTTATCATTGTTATTTAATTGCATTGTCTAAATTCCAAGGCATATATATTGCAAAAACACAAAAAAAGCATAAAACCACATAAACAAACATATAATACCAATTTTCTCTACCACTGGCCAAAGAAATCAGAATCAGAAAACTAAGTCAGATTGCTACATTCAATAGTCGGCATTTTTCACTCGATGAAGAGCAATATGAAGATTATTGAATATCAATTGTAATTTTCAATTTGTATTGATATTTAACAAATCATTGAATTATCATAATGTGAATTTATGAGTATTTTCTTTCTTGCAAATTATGAGGCATTTAAATATTTCATTCATCAGCAATTATGAGACTAATTTTATTTTATATTTTTAAATTTTTAATGTATATATACATACATACATACATACATACATACATACATATACATATACATATACATACCTGTTGTGACCATTTCACACATCGCCCCATTAAAATGGGGACCCCCTCTTTTTTTGCTTTTGTTTTGCCTGTTCTTCTCTCTGCTTTAGGGTTTTGAATTAAATGAGTGAGTCGTCTGGACTAGGGTTAAGCCTTAGGGTTTCCTTTGATATTTTCAAGCCAAAGTCCAGTCCAATTTTGACAGATTATTAAGCATCCTCACATTGATTGCCATTTTGAAATAAGATGAGCCTGCCAGGAAGTCAAGTTTGTCTCAGGATGGGTCCAGTTAAGATTTTGAGGGCACATTCAAGTTATGATTAAGTGTTAGCATTTCAATGATTGAATTATGTAATTTTGTCCGGGAGAATTTTGACCAAATTTTTGAAGGTGTACTAACTTGCCCCTGGCCTTGGGGATGATCTAATTTTGCCTTGTCAAGTGATTTGAAGACCTAATTTTTGATATTTTGGCCTGTAGAGGTGAAATCGCCCCTGTCCCTCTCCCAGGGACCAGGGCGAAAATGATATTTAGTGCATATTGGTTATTGACTTGTTTAAATTGTTTTGTGTAGGGTTTCCAAGAGGACAAATTGGACGTAAGTTGAATATTTTGAAGATTTTGAAGACTCAAAAATGATGAATTTTAAAGTTTGAGACCAAATCGCTCCTGTCCTTTACTCAGGGACCAGGGCGAAATGGTTTACTTAGGGCATTTTGGGCCTTAGTTGATCGAATTGAAGATCAAGGACGCAATGAAAGATGAAATAAGCATGAAGGAGTATCCGGACTTCGTCGTTGGCAACGAAAGATTGAGTTTTGGGCTTAACAGGACAAAATCGCTCCTGTCCCTCACTGAAGGACCGGAGCTTGTTTTTCAAAGTTGCATCGTCCTTGCAGGGCCAAGACATGTTTTTGGCCAAGGTAAAGCAAATTTCAAGCTTGATATGAAGGAAAGAGGGCATAGTCACTCCATTTGAAGATAATTTTGAAAGTTGGCCAAACACAAGTGAGCTTATAAATGCAAGATCGCTCCTGTCCCTCTCCAAGGGACCAGGGCGAAATATAGATTGTCTAGATTTCCCTTCCAAGTTTGGTCGAGTCCGAGCCTAGGTGCATGATGGAGATGATATTAGGAACGCTTTGAAGAGAAACAAAGTTGCAAAGACCACGAGAACTTGATGGAAATGGCCAAAGCGCTCCTGTCCCTCTCCAAGGGACCAGAGCGAAATATTCAAGAATGCCTAATTCTAAGAGGCCACTTTCGTTTCAAACATTCAAGATGGAGTAAGCAATAACATTTTACGCCTTGAAGACAATTTGATATCAATATGATTGAGGATTTGCGCCATGGACTAAAGTTCGCTCCTGTCCTTCACTGGAGGACCAGGGCGATTTCTATTAAACTAGTCATTTCCTTCCAAAACCATATCAAGGCGAAGCCATGCAAGGTCCAAAATGTCTTTAGGAAGACGATGGATAAGGAGTTAACGTCAAAAGTCGACAATTTTAAGCACAAGTATAAAATTCGCTCTTGTCCTTCACTGGAGGACCAGGGCGATAATATTTGGAGGAGCTCATTTTGTCTTGGAAGGCAAGTTAAACATGCATAGAACAAACAAGGATGATCCTTGCCTACCTCGCAAATTGACTTGGCAATTAAAAAGACAAGGATCAAGGACAAAAGGACAAAATCGCTCCTGTCCCTCACCAAGGGACCAGGGCGAAAAACACACTAGCCAACCTTCCTCTCCAAATTCGGACGAATCCAAGTCAAGACGCAAGGTCAAAGTGATGTTTAAAAGGTTTCACGAAGGAATGAAGTGACAAAGGCCATCAAGTTGATAAAAAATGGCTGGGGCGCTCCTGTCCCTCTCCAAGGGACCAGAGCGAAATGTTCAATATGCCTAATAGCCTAACGATTAAAATACCATTTCTCATTTTCACGACTTAAGATAAAATGGGGAAAGCATGTGTTGTGCCTTAAAGGTAATTCAAGGACGATGAGATCAAGAATTTGCACAATCAACTAAATAGCGCTCCTGTCCTTCACTCAAGGACCAGGGCGAAAATGCTTTAAAATGCACTCATTTCAAAGATCGGATAAATTGAACTCGAAATTCTCAGTAAAAATGCCTTCTTGGATGTCAGAAATGAGGTCTTGGACGTAAAAAACAAGAAGTGTGAGGTCCAAAGGGTATAGGCGCTCCTGTCCCTCTCCAAGGGACCAAAGCGATCTTGTTAATATCTATTGTTTTCCATGCTTGGGCGCCAATATCATTCAAAGTGCATTAAATGCCAGTTTCGCTAAAACTCCAAGATATTTTGAAATTAAATCGGCATTTAATGAGAGCGCCTAACATTTATTAATTGGTTTTAGCCTTTTAAAAATCGAAATTCAATTGCAAAGGCATTTAATTAATTAATTAAATTATTAAATGAAAGGAGTGCGCTTGGGGTTTATTTTAAATATTTTATAAAGGTCGGCCTCCTTTTTATTTAATTTTGTTTATTATTTGCTTCATTTCCACCAAGTCGGCCTATTGGAAATTGCCAGGGTAAGCGCCTATATAGTGGACGGGTGTTGAGCGATTTTAATCCATCATTCATTCATTTGTTCAAATGCGATTTGGAGAAGCCATAGAAGGAGCGAAATCTCATCCAAAGAGAAGGTGCGATTTTTCAATCCAAGGAGAAGTGCGAGCTTTGCTAGAGGTTAGAGGAGGAGTGAATTTTCCTCAAGGCGTTGAAGGCTAAGGGTGGTGAAATTGCTAGAGGAAGCTCACGTTGAAGACTTCGATCCACATTTTTTTGGCCTAGCAAACTTGCTTATTTTTTGCATCTTTTTTAGAGCTAATTCTCCAAGAAAGGTATGGCAAGATCTTCCTAGCCCAATTTTGAAATTTTGAAATTTTGAATTTCCAATTGCATAATCGTCATATTTAGGAAATGATAATTCAAAGATTTATCATGAAGTTTCCTAAATTTAAAGCTTAAACTTAATCTATATTTTTACATTCCAAGGTATATTGCTCATTATGAAATGTTGTGTAGGTGTCGAGATGGCGACCCCAAAGCCAGGAGCATCCACCAGTCGCCCAGCCCTCATGAAGGAAGATCAAAGGAATGAGGAAATGGAGACCAAGATCGTGTCAAAATGGAGCAACATTGGAGATACCAACTTGGAAAACTTTAGTGTGAAGAAGTTTCGAGAGGTCCCTTACATTGGAAAGCCATCACCTGTCACAAGGAGAATAATTGAGAGTGGCATTATCAAGGCGGCCGGCTTCCCTCCAGTAGTCCAGTGCCATGAGCTGATGATCGAGTGTGCCCGCCATTATGACCCACAGTCAAGATCGATCGTGTCCAAGGAAGGAAACACTTTGGCTTATCTTTTAGATGAGGCTATCAGTGAAGCTCTCCATCTGCCAGAACATAAAGATATGATTTACAAAAGCTTGGAAGGAGCTAGATCCATGTACAAAGATGATCCAGACACTTGCTTGAGCATCATCAACAAGAATTGGCTACTCAAAAGTCGTCCTCGCCTGAGCAAGATTCCCAACACACCACATAGGATCGACTTCCAGGAGGAGTACAGAGATTTGATAACCTTACTCAATCGAGTTACAGGGGCTCCTCAAGCCTTCTATTTTGAGAAGTGGATGTTCTTCTTCATCCAAGTGATAGTTCAAGCAAAAGGAGCAATTCATTGGGCTAGAATCATTAGCCATTGCTTGGACGTACAGTTGAGAAGACTGAAGGCTACTAAATCCTTCCACATGAGCTCGTACATCATATATGCCTTGATCAGGAGTTTTGAATATGTAGGACTACCTCACAGAGGAGCGATTGGAAGAGGACCTGGAGAAGTCAGAGTTTGTGACTCTTATGTTCATTTGCATCATCCACCTGGGAATAATTACAAGTTAGTCAATGATACTTTCACAATGAATATCACCAGGACACTGCAAGGCGGGATTCATAATCGTCTGTCTCAGGAGGCACAAGAACTTGTAAAGAGGTATGGTGCTTGGTTTATCCAATTTCAGAAGTTTACATATATCAGAGTTCATGGGTGTCCTTCACCTCCATATATGTTGCCAAGATATCCGACAGACAGAATAGTATTACTTGAGGTGACTAGGCAGTTGGCAGCTTATGCGAAGGCATTCAGACACAGGCATGGAAATGGGATTCCTGTACCTATCATACTAGGAAATTCAGTTGAGGTATGTCCTAATGTTCCAGCTTTAGATGATGCAGAGAGGGAGTTGGCCTTCTATTCATTTTCATTCTTTTCATTGAGGGAGAATTTTGATCCTTATGGGCATATAGAGGAGACAGTTGGTAGAAAATACAAGCATGAATGTCAGGTAGAAGACTTTTGGATGAATCTCTCAGATGATTTGGAGGTGAAAAGAAAGATGCATTCCAGATTGCCTTTGGATTTCATCAGGAAATGCAAAGTTTACAGAGTGGCCGATCAAGCTCAGGATAGTGGCAGGCACCTCCAGTCATCCTATGATAGAGAGGACAAGGCAGTAAAGATAGATTGGAATGAACCTGAGGTTGTGGACTTGAAGACTTTGATGGCTCCATTTGTCCTGTACTCGCAGATGGGTTGATGTGCAACATCAAAAGTTGAGAGAGCAAAATATATCAATGACTTTTACTTTGGAGGAAAGGTCGGCAGAAGGAGCAAGCGTAAGTGAGGGCCATCCTCATCCTAGAAGCACAAGCGAAGGCAATCCTCACCCCAGAAGCGTAAGTGAAGGCAATCCCCATCATAGAGGTGCGAAGAGGAAGGAAAGACCTGAGAAAAGAGAATCATCCAAGAAGAAGCAAGAGGCCAATCGAGATCGCTCATCCGACACATCTTCTCGACAAGAGAAGAGGACACTTGAAGTTGAGGAATCTATGGAGTCAATGGTTCAGAATGATAAACCTGAAGAAGGACAGGCATCTCAACGTTCATCGAGTCAATCTCCCCAAGTCAATGAGCTACATGAAGACTAGAATGACGATGAAGCGACCTCTCCTCTCAGGAAAGAAGAGTCACTACCTAAAGAAATACAAGTTAGAGAGACAAGGTCCGCCATTCCAGATTGGTTGAAGGAGAGATTAACAAGGGTAATTGTGATCGAAGACGAAGATAATGTGATTGATTTAGATAGCCTTGTTGGAGATTCTCAAGGAGTAACAGAAAAGAGGAAGGCCACCAAAATGTCCAAGATGATCAGAGAGGAAACAGGGTCCAGGAAGTTGCAGATAGCTACACCAGCAGTGGACAAGTACGAGGGTGAGATCCTTGCAAAAGAATATGATGTAGAAACCGTTGAGCTTGGTCCACTCACCACCGAGCAGGCATTAGATGAGGCAACTGATTCATTTGAGGTACTTAAAGATAAACTTAAGGAAGAAATGGAAAAGAGTAGAAAACTTGAGAGAGAGAGAGGTGCTTGGAGAGGCTACTTTAGCCACCTCAGTCAGCCTTTGGGACGTCAGGATCCAGCAGTATCTCCTGTGCAAGCACTTCCCCTTGAATCAGTTGGTGAAGCAGAGAAAGTTAAGAGCTTGGTCCAGCTTATGAGCTCTTGGATTGACAAATCCCATACAGTTGCTGTTGAGTTTGCAACAAGAATGATGCAGACCATTCATCGGGCTATCCAGGTCCTTGAGATCATCCACAACCTAATGATAACAGTAGCCACCTTTGCTCATACTAAAGATGTTATCATTCCTGTTCTTCAAGTAATCAGGCAAACACCAAGAAATATTTTAGCACAAGAAAAGATAATAGATGGAGGAGCTCATAATTTGCTCCAGTGGTCTACTTTACTCCAGATGAAGGAAGTTCTCTTCAAGGACACCAGCACCAAATGCAATCAAGTAGAGGAGGTCATCCATCCGATCCAGGACAAGGTGTTTGGGGTTTTATGTACTATTCTTGGCAGAAGGATCGAAGTTGAGACAGATGTGGATCTTCAAGAATTGGAAGAAAGGGTCAAGGTCATCTTTTGCAAAGATGAGAATGTGATTACAGATGAGCAAAGAGATCAAATGTTTGCTACTATGCTCCGGATTGAGAAAATTAAGGAACTCGAACCTGAATGGGACGCAGCTCTTCTCAAGGCCTTTGATCAGATTATTCACTTGGAGGAACGAATGAGGAATCTTCCTGAGATTCCTATTGCTGAGATCGAGGGAATCGTGTCTAGATTCATTGCATATGCTAAAAAGGAGCATTGGAAAGGGAATAAAGTTCTAGAAGAGAGGTTGTTATAGATGACATGGCACCTTAATTGTCATTGGTCTATGTTTCCTAGATTTTTGTGCCAAATTAAATATTTGGCTATGCATTTTAATGTTGTGCAATAAAAAGGGAACTTTTGTAATAAAACCCTAATTAGGGTTTAGGTGTCAAAATCTCAGCCATTGATCTTGTTTTGATCTGGGCCGTTCATTGTAAATGAGGATGCTATATATACCCTCACTCATTTTCATTTTGTAATTAGAAAGGAGAGATTAGAGAGAAAATAAGAAATAGTTAGAAGATTAGAGCTTTTAGAAAGAAGAAAGTTATTTTGTAGCAAGATTGAGTTTTGAAGAAGGAATTTCAAGCAATTGTTGTCTATTTTGGCTTTGAGATCAATAAAATATTGAAGTTATGGTGTTTTATTGCAATTTTTGTGGCTATCTTCATGGTTGTTTACTTTCTTGAATCATTCTCAGTCGAAGTAGTATTTGAGTTTGAAGGACTAAGTGTTGGGCTTGATTTTGGTGAGATTCACGTTCCAAACCACTAGCTTCTTACTGATTGTGGGAACGCCTTGCGTGGTCAACTGGAGATACTTGAATTACTTAAACCTTCAATCGTCATTGAGCTTTGGATATGTGCCTTTGTGGTAGTGTCCATGATCCTTGATGAATTGAAAAAATCATTTGTTACCTTAGAAGATCGCATCAATTTCAGTTAGGTTGTTATTTCATGGCAATATTGAAATTGGTAGAATCTTGCCAAGTCTAGCCTACATTGAGTCATTCATAGGATTAGATTAGATTTTATCCCTTGTAAACTCTACCTTTTGATCTTTTTGAGAACTTGTTAGTTTTAGGAAATTTCTGTTCCTGCAAATCGGAGAATGTAAGGCCCCTTGATGAAACAGCATTCACAACGACCACTGGTGCTTATCCACACGTAGAGACCCTACATAAAAGAACATTGGAGTCACCCTGATTGATCCTTTTTGCGACATCTTCAGCAATCAGAGGCTTTATTCAAGAGAGGATAAGGTACCCTTAGGTATTTTATTCTGTGTATGATTGTGTACAAAATACACGTCAACAATACCCAAGGAAAATAAATGTCATTATTCTATACTTGAACACCAAACCCAAATCCCCCTCCCCATACTAGAAACAGCAACTGAGCATTTTGCCTCAAAATATTGCAAGTTCCTCTTAAGCTAAGCTCAACTAGAGCACATGGTTCTATTTCAACTCAATTAAGTGTGATTGGTTAGCAGTCAAGAAGGCATAGGAGTCGAAGTATGTGCATCACATTTGTGTGAAATATTCCACCCTGTTCTGTTCTTTGAAGTTCAGGTTTTGGAATAAATTATGTCTTTTTGCGTTTTTGTTTTTGGCTTTTTGCTTTGTTGCTTTTTTGAGTTTCCTGACTTTTTTTGTGTCTTTTGAGATATAATTAGATAAATTGCAGAAATTTAAAGAGGAATGCTAGGAAACCTTCCTACACATTAATAATTAAAATCACTTTCCAAGAACTCAAGAGCTTAATTGCTGATTAAATAAAGAACTGAACATACTTTGATCCAATGCCATCCAGATATCATTTAAGCAGATTGCACAGTATGGCCAGGCTGGAACGAAGGTAAAGCAGCTAGTGGTATGCCATGGCCATCCATGGAACTGCAAATAACTTGAATAAGAGATTAATCTGCCCTTCAACAGCTGACAAACCCTTCCAATCAGATCTGCCAAAATCTCACAAAGCCCTATGAAAAAGCTTACACAACCCTACACTGTGACCATTAAATAGTATGGCCAGCCTTGAGAAAGGTACGACATGACAAGAAATGATACAGCCTGCAAATCAATGTCTCTAATCTGCAATTATATATACTTTCAATCTGCTCTCTTTCAATCTCCCAAAAACTGATCAACATTTGATGAATTGAATCCAATGAAGCACAATAATAACCTTTGGATGAGATTATCAAATTGACTGTTCCTGGGTGATCTTTGACACCTGTAAATATTGTTCTCTTTCAGGTATTTTGTACTCAAAAAGCTATTGAAGCGACAGCAAACACTTGCTCCCAATCTTCATCGATTTTCTCAAAGCATATAATGAATTATTAATAATGAAATGAACTTCAATTGTGCCTTATATATTACTCCTCAAACTCACACCCAAAGGAAATTAAATGCATTTAAATAACATTTCACTTAATATTATTTAAGGAAGTTGGTGTCCCAATGAGGCTTAATAATTGACTTTATATCATCAATAATTTATGCAATAGAGTCCCCCTTATAACTCCTTATAATATAAAGTCATTACATTTATTAATATTATTAAAGTTGAAACTTTAACAATTTAATATTAATCATTAACTCCAATAAATACCAATATTGGAACATTTAACTTCTTTGACCAACTTCCCAAGTATGGCCATAGTGCCCTCTAATCATCCAGATGACTTACTATAAATAGTATGGGACCAAATGCTCAAGTGACTTACTAAAAATAGTATGTACAAATGGAGCCTGAAAGACCTCTAGAAAGCGAACTAGCAAACAACTGAATCTTTGAGATGGAAAGTACTGAGATAAACAACCAAAGGGTCCACTGAAAAGCCCTGAATCACTCACAAAGGGTCCCTTGAACATTCCATTAGCCTATGGAGACCACAAATAATAGGCTAATCTCTAAAAAATCTTATGCTTGGGAAGGCAAAAAATGGGGACATTACAATTCGCCCTCCCCAAAATCGCTTGCCCACAAGCAACTACATTTGCCAACTCTACAGCAAGCCCAAATACTCCAATCAATGCTCGGATCCCAAATTGGTCTTGGATGCAAAAGTGGCTTATGTTGTGTTACTCTGACAAAAAAAAATATAATTACATCCATGTGCCCTGCCTCCAACTCAACCCAAACAGCTGCCAACAAGAAGTTGCAATCTGAAAAAAATTATCATTACATCCATGTGCCATATGTAACCTCCTAGGGAAATCAAGAAGAAACATTGCCAAAAATTCGGCACAAGTATTACAAAATGATATATTGGCTTCTACATTCTTCATTGCAAGAACTTGAATGCTGACACAACCAATAAAATCAAATGTAGTTGAGAATTTGTTGGTCATCATTAATAAACCACTCTTTGATACATCTCTTCCCATTTCCCTTTCATCTGTGCCATTGTGCATTGCTGTCCCCAAATGTATACCACTCTGAAAATCACTCTTCTCAAAACTACCAATTGGCCCACTGAATATAAGTGGAACAACCCCAAAACCTAAACTCTTAGGAAATAAATACTTTTACTTTTACACAAGATAAATTTCATAACAGCAGTAAAAGCGCGACAACTATTTTCCTCAAAACATAAATATATTTTCAAATAAAATATTTTAACATTTTTGTTTAAGTACATTATGAAAGGAAAACTTTTCTTTTCCTATTGCATTGAAAACCATGACACAAACCATGGCATAAATAAAAAATTGCAAAATATACCCACTAGGAAGTACTGTATCTATCTTGCAAGCCTCGGCTAGTCAATTGCAAGAGGGAGAGCATCATTTAGGTGCTACTCCTCCAACCATAGACCAACGGTCTCCTGCACAACTTCCTACTAGAAGTGGCCCTACCCTTTACGAGGACTATAGACAAGGGGACCTATGTCGAGCCATCTGAGTATTGGTGTTGTGTGCCACATATCTCATTCCAACTATACTACTTGAGACTATCTTCTAACTAAGTATGACCAATCTAGAAGATCTACGTTCTGGTGACACTAGTGAACTGGCTAGTCACATGCAGTGACAAATACAACACTTTGCCCAAAGTTTTATTTTTCATAAAAGTCATTGTTCACTCACCTCTTACTCGACTTGGAAACTACTCTCTTCCTAGGGTTGGTAAGAATAAATAAAGACTTAAAGCATAAAAAGAACTTGCAATCACGAATGCTTAATGGTATGGACTTCCCCTTCCCAACTGCAACCTGGAATAGAGTCACTACCCCTGGTCCATCATAAGTTCGTTTTTGGTTTACCTTCTATGGGATGGAAAACTTGTCATTGATGTCAAAGTAATTGCTATGTTTGCTTATACAGTTGCTATATAGTTGATGACGCCCATATTGTTGTTTGATGATGTTGGTCATACAGTGAACATAGAAACAGCATACACAACATACAGATATATAGTATATACATGACAGTATACATAGAAGCAGCATACACAACATACAGATATATAGTATATACATGACAGCATATATATATATGACAGCATATAGATGACAGTACATACAGGTCAGCTGTGAATCTGCTTATATACAGCATATTAAAGACGAACTCTTATCAATGATTTGTTGAAGACAAAGGACAACTAATATTGTGGCAACCTCATCATATTTATTAGATAAAAGACAACGGAGATTATCAAGGCAAATACACTTGCCATTCTCTTTGCCACTCATGGGTTGACTTCTTTTTAGCATGGAGTATGGAGGAGGACGTGGATAGGAGATGAGTAGATCGTGGGTTCGAGGCAGAATCATGGCCATAGCAGAAGACACAGCAACTGTGTGATTAGAGACAATTAGATTCATTGCATTGAACATCAAATAAAGCTTAATAGAGGATGCGATGAATGGTGTGAAGGAACATATATTAAAATGATATGGAGCGATTGCTAATATACGCAAACGCTAAAAAGACAACTTCATGCAAGTTCATAAAGAATTAAAATTATGAAGAAGCGATTAAAGTTTTGAATATGAAATGATCATCATCATATGCGATATAGAAAAATAGCAGCGAATGTGACTTAAGAGTGCAGCGATTCATTGTTTGAAGACGTGGCAATGAAAAATATAATAGAGATTAAATTAAGTAGTCTTTATTTATTTCGGTGGAGATGGTTAATAATAGTTATGAAATATGGCATCGATAATATCGATTTTATTATAACCGACGGTAAACTAATATTAACGTGGCAAGCAAAGTTAATGATTAGTCAAAGATACGTTTAGTGGATATTTTTCATAAGGCACAAAGTTGAGGATGTGACTTAATGAAGTAAGGCGTTTATTCTTAAGAGATGTGATGTATCAAAAGGATGTAAGTTTAGTTTACCAAAAGGACACAAGTAATACGATTGTTATTAAAAGACACAATCTTTTAATAAAAAGCCATTTGGACAATATAAAAGAGTAAAAGAAATAGCGTGAAGAAGTGATGATGAGAGACTAATTATAAATATAAAAGGAAACTACTGCTTCATACATATGCTGTGAAGTAATTTATGTATACCTATATATAAAAGGTGTGATAAAATGCTGTGAATATCATCCAGAAAAAGGAGAATTCTGAATAGATTAATGGCTGATCTGTGAAGATTAGTATCCAGTACATGGGCAGATTTATAATCTGTGTTATAACAGATCGATCAGAAAATTAAATTAGAAAGAGGAGATTATGAAAAGTTGCAGCAGAGTTAAAAGAGGAATTAAACCAGAATTGGATGAAGTTGGTGCTTTGTCCTTGTGGGTTGATGCTCACTAAATCAGAATTGGGTGAAGTTGGTGCTTTGTCCTTGTGGGTCGGTGCTCACTAAATTAAGATTGGGGAGTTGATGCTTCCAGTGGGTTGGTGCTCACAAATTTAGGGGTTGGTGCCTCTAGTAGGTTGGTGCCTACAATCTTTGTAAAAGACAATTATAAAACTATTTGCATTATTACCATGGTTTTCTCCCTTATTGGGTTTCCATGAGAAAAATATTTGTCTCTTGTGTTCTTTGCAAATGTGTATGGATAATTAAGAATAGCACAATTGATATCATTTTGAAATTTTTTTGAAGTGTAGTTAGTAAACTGATTCACCCCCTCCCTCTCAGTTTACTTGAGTGCTCTTCACTATGAACGTCTTACAGAGCCTACAAGATCATATTAGTTCCTTGGCTAGGATTCTCCAACCCACTGGTCTCTCTAGAGTTCCTAGAACTGCAAATTGACATCTCCTTGCCAAAACAAAGAACAATTTTATACCCATAACATATTTGCTCATATAAATACTTATGTATATTAATAACCTCCTGCATTACAAATATTTCAAGTATTTCTTTCTTCAACTACCTATTGAAAACACTCATACTGAGTATAATTACAATGGTATTCATTTCAAAATCGAGAATACGTGTAATAATGAGCTAAGAAAAACACAAGCATATTTTAGGAATTCAAACCAATCCGATTTCTTAACTATAATAAGCTTCCCATCATGAAAACTTTGTGACTGTCCTTGCATTCCAAAAGTAGACATAACAAGTAAAAGAATTAAGCTAACAAGCAAAACATAGAACTTGCCTGATTACTTAGGAGACCGACAAAGGAAAAACGACAAGAGTCTTAGAATCCTTCCTTGAAATCTCCTTCGCAAACTTTTCCACAACTTATCCAAACAAGGAAAACACAAATGAACCCTCTTCCAAATTTTCTTCTCAAAAGGAAAGATGAATCCTCACCCTCTCAAGACTTTCTAAAAACATAAACATTTCATTTTCAAGCTTCACAATGAAAAGACTCCGCCAAAAGTCCCTTTTAAAACCCATGGCTATCCTATTCATAGCCTCTCAAGGGAAAATAATTCTTACTTTTAAATTATCCCTTTCCCTCCAAAAATAAGGGCAATTCAATACCCATAACCAATGGATAAACAAAAGTTGGTTATCACAATTAAAAACATAACCAAAAAAGTAGGATAGATTCCACCAAAAATAATTCAAAGTTGTTAGATAATAAAATAATATAAATTTACCTCCCATTAAAATTAGAGTATTAAAAATATATATGCTAAAAACTTATTATCCTCATGTGCTATGATGGAGGTGCAACACTTGTATTAAAAACCCATTCCCTAATGAGAAGGGTATGTGGGCTTGGTTTAAATCATCATATCCCCATGTGAGTAGGGAGCCCATGGGCTTAACCACTTCCCCCCTCACCCCCACGTGAGTAGGGTGCACTAGAATAGTCCCCAGTCCTCACACCTATACCACTTACATGGTATTCTCTCCACCCTTCTTACTACTACCACACAGTGGTTAGCACTTTCCTCTCACCACTATGTCGTGTTTGCAAACCTTTTCCCAATGCATCCCACCACATGGTGTTGACCAAGCCTCCAACCACGTGGTGATGCAGACTCTTAAATATGCCCCCCCATAAAACTGATTCTTTACTTTTTGATTTTCATTAAATGATAACAAAATATATATGTATATAGTATACAAATTTATATGCATGTATTACAAACAACAAATTTGATATATTAGAGAAACAATAATTTATATTACTTTACTTACTCATAAATACATAAATATATACATACATACATACATTTACGTATTTCTCTTACGTATGTATATATGTATTTATGTATATGTTAGTTTGTAATATAATAGCACACTCATTTAAACATATACATATCTATAGACATATTCCTTTACTCATGAACATATATGTTTCTCCTCTAACACATACATATCGCTCTTATTATAGAAACATCCAAATGACAGAATAATCAAACTTACGATTACAATCTCAAGTCCTACGAACGCTAACTCAACGCAAGACCGATAGTAGGGTTTATGACGACTTTAACAAAATAAGGATAAAGACCTAAAACCAAAGCCCAAAGTACTTACTCAAACTCACTAGTAATTTGGTGCACAATGGACTCGAGATGGCATCGACACAATTCCCATTTGTCTCTATTCGTCTCCTGGATGACTCTCCCTGTTCTTTCAGTAAAATTGACTTAATGACCTCTTCTCCTAAATAGCACTAGGTCAATTCAAACATGTGATTAGATCATAAGGGTCAGATAAGTCAAATTCATCTTGCATCATCAAATATACATCCAAATAAGCATTTCTAAACTGTCATTGCAACTTCAAGAACATGTTAGAATTAAATTGATATCCCATCTTGTCATTAACAAACAATTTACCATAATCATAGCAATTTACTAACCATTTACCATAATAGTTAAAAGTAAACTTTTCTAGAATTGGAATGAAATACTATGTAAAATTTGGGGATTTGACAATAAAACTCTTCACAATCAGAAAATCAGAGTTCTCTGCATGTTTTGAGATTGGAGCAGCATCATGCCCAACCACGGAATTATCCTCTTCATAAGGGTATGTCAGTTGGCCCTCTAACCACTGTGATTTGCAGCACCCATGGTCAAAATCACTTCCACGCAAAGAAAACTTTGAGCTATCAGCAAAAGCATACCTTTCAACATTAGATTGGAAATCACATTCCAACTCAGAAAGAAGATTATCATGAGCCAAGTTAATACCCATCTCAAACAAGGGGTCATCAATAAACACCCGAAATTGACTCCTCCAACAATGAGCATTCAAGGAAAGTAAACTGCCACTATGATGTACAGTAGATTTAGAACTTACACATATGTCATCATTGACTCTAGGGCTGTCCCACTTCTTTGGGTCATGCTGAATGAGTAGCTCCATTCTTCTAAGTGAGACTCTACGAACACTGCCATCAAAAATTCCTCTAAGCACATGCTTTCTTCCATCATCCTCAAACATCATTTCCAATGTTCAAAAGTTAAGGTAGAATTCACAAATAGACTGAAACCATGTCATGTCAAGCACAACATCCATCTCTCCCAAACAAACTGTTGACATGGCTAAAATTGCGGAACTCCGACTCTCTCCAATCAATGCAGAATAGAATGCTAAGTATTCTATCCTCTCTTGAGATAAGGAAATCCCTAATGCTGTTTTTAATTGATCAATGGGGAACGACCTCAAGGTTTCGATTGTCAATTCTTGACTGTAGGATAGCTCAACAGTTGATGTGTTTTGCTGGAAACACAAAGGGAACTTACGGTTAGACAAAATTGGTTTCGCACAGGTTCCCTAAGATCTTACAGTTTGATTTCATCTGATTTACCTTTAACATGATGTTGTTTTAGTTTGACTTGCGGGTTAAAAAAAAGGAAAAAGGGGATAAGGATAGAGAGTAATAAGAATAGCTAGCTAACTTAACTAAGACAGCATATTGAGACAGATAGACGGAAATCTTAAAATAACCAGAAATTACTTTGCCAGCAAATCAGCACAACTAGGTAAAAACCGACGCAATCATCTAAGAACTTTCAATTTTCAAGTTGTTGAATATAAATGCTGGATTTTCACACCCATTCATTCAAATTTAACAACCGAACTTAGCATAAAATTAGGCTCAGACTAGCCATACAAAGGGAATAACAATCAGTCATTCCTTAATGGTATGAACCAAGATTTCCATCAAACATATATCTACACAAGCTGTCTGAAAATTAAATACATTTGCAAAAATTTAAAAAAGGGTGGAGAAGAGGACCATGCACTCACAGTAAAATGACACAGCTTTAACATCCATTAAAATCTATATAAATTTTGCCAGAGCTTTTGCAACAATCTTTAACTTCCTACTCAAAATAAAGGAGAAACCAACTCCTTTATATAGAGTTTCAAAATGGATGGCCAAGATTAAACTTAAACAAGTGGGCCAGATTCATCCCTTGAAACAAGGCTGCCCATACCCATAAATGGAAAGCAAAATATCAACACCAACCATAAAGTAACCAATAACTACCAACTACCAAACATAAAGCTGCTCCAAAAAGTGCACTTGCACGGAGCTCAAAAAATTTACAATGACTTTGGCAGTTGGAAAGAAACTTTATGTTTGAAAAAGTGCACTTAAAATTTGAAAGAAATAGATATTTTCAAGAAAGCACTTTTTCCTTCCCCGATGTAGACTCTTTCTCCAAAAATTCAGCTTCGTCGTGCAAGTACTCCCTCCAGATGTCCCGATTTACTGCACGCTCTACCCGAACGTAATCTTGAAATCTCATGCACAGTTGGAACAGTACCATGTTGGGGGCCATAGGAGGATGGCGTATTTTGTATTGCATACCCTCTAGGTGGCGATCTACATGTTTCAACCCATCATTCCAAACCGACCGATGAGTTTCAAAACCCAATATGTCTGTACGCAACTCACTGGCAAATTCTAGGTCCTCTATGGAGTACGTGACCTTATCAATTCTCAGTCTATCCTCCCACCTTGGTTGTACCTCATTTTCTATCATACTACTCTTCCAGCCAAGGAACATTGATCTAAGGATCCTTTCACCAAGATCCTTCATGTTTCACAAAATTTCCTCGCACTCATCCTGTTTTTTATTTATGGTATCTTTCATATCATTTTTCATGTTGGCAGTTCAGTACCACTCTTTGAAAGTGTTGATGTCGTAGGGATCCAGGATAGTAGGAAACGTGGGAATCTGAGTGTGGGTCCAGAAAAGAGCCCTCATGAGGGGGAGAACTACACCAACCACCTCATGGACCTTGAAACATTCCCTTTTTATTTCAAACATCTTGAGGTGAATGATTTCTCAGTTGTGGGCCATTTTTCGCACATCCTTGATGATCTACTCTCCCTTTTCTTTAATGTCCCGAATCCATTCCCTGACGGCCTTGGCGGTATCACGCACTCCTTCAAATTCAATTGTAGTCTTTTGTGCTAGTGCCAATGGGGGAACATGGGATTCATCGGCATGTTGCAATGGTATCAACAGGTGATCTATGTACCCCTCAGTTTACTCAGCACGAGCCTAGTACATATCTCTTTCAGTGGTCATTTCGTCGAGCTGTCTGAGCATATTCTGCACGAAATCCCTGAATTCTTCCCTCTCCTGCTCTTTGGTGGCTCGCCCTATTTGGATAGTCATAACGTTGTAATCAGCCAATGTAATCTAATCTGCCGGTTTGTCTGTAGGTGGGGTAGCAATATGAATCGTGCGGTTTCTTTGCTCGTCTTGGGTAATCCTGGAGTAAGTCTTAGGCCTTTTCCTGCCTTTGGATTTGATTTCTCCTATTTGAGAGAAGATATCCTCCAGGTTAATTGGTGGCTTGACAGCCGCGTTCCGCTGTGCACGAGCTATTAACCAATCCTGAGGGATGGTTTGTCCGGATGCAATTGCCAAATCCTCACTCTGTTCTTTGGAGGCCTCAGCTGACTCGCTGCCTATCTATAACTGATCGGGCATAGGAGGAATGGGTGCAATATCTAACCCTTTATTCACGGTTGAGTTCTCCCCCACCTCACTAAGCAACTGCTGGGTATCCTCTTGTAATGGTTGCTCTTTAGTTCTGCTAGGTTCTTGAGTTGCATCCTCTTTCTCTTCTCCCTCAACCGTGGTGTCATCTTTATTGCCACTATCCGGCTGCAACTCATGCCAGCTCTCTTGCGTGAGCTCATGTTTACCAATCCCTTGATCATGAGCAATCTCTCCCTCCTCGACCTGATTTCTAGGTTCGTCCAAGCCAATGATCCTCACCTCTGCCTCTTGCTCATTTTGTGTTTGAGGATTATTTGCCTCGAATGCAACAGGATCATTTTGTGAAGGTGGAGTGGGTATGTAATCAAGTTCAACCACATCATCCTCTGAACTAGGGTCTCTGGATGACGAAGTAACCTCTAGCCTCCTGACTAGGATCTTTTCTCTTCTTGTTCTTTTCGATGTTCGAGTCCCTCTATTGGCCCTTGCTTTCTTTCTCTTTTTTTCACGTTTCTCAACCTCTTCCTTTGGTGCGCTTGAGGTTCCTTCGTCCTCTGAAGACTGGGAATCAAGACTACCCATCAAATTGTATGTGAATTGGGTTCCTTCATGGGTCAGCCTCTCAATTTGTTGGGATAATCAGTTATCTGTGTACCTTCTTGGACCTTCCATGACTGCTGCAAAATATGTGATTGGGTCTTGAGTCCAATCAATGGCTGGCGGGGGGTCCTTGACTGCTTCAAATTCCCGAACTTGCAAGCAATTTCCATAGTCCGTCACTTGATCTAGGACCTGGCGGTACTCATAAAGCCGCATTTGTTGAACACTCAACCTAGAATATTCCCACCGACGGACCTCAAAATCATCAGAACAATTGCTCCTATAGTCCTATTGATGCCTTGGCCCTATAATGCTTGTCGTAGGCCCTCTTTGCCAATTCATCATGATCAAAGCATTTCCTCGAGAAATGTTCCTGTAAGCAATAGGATGCCAATTCAGCAAATGACTCTTTAGCTTGCACCGAATTTTTGAAGTGCGCATCAAGAGTACCCAAAATCATGGGGAAGGTGAACCCCGATTGCTTTTTGTCTCTGAGTAAGCTGCCTGCTGGGTATGCCTGCCTTGCTACCTCCATGAGGACCACTCTGTCTGATGGATAGCGCAAAAGCCAGAATGGTGTTCCCTCAAAGCCCGCTATTCTGATGTAGGTGAACCTGGGGAACTGGATGAGCCATGCACTGTATTTTTGGATCAAGGTGGTAGCCTGTTTTGACAGCCTTATATGCAATCCTCCTTGCATTATTCTAACCAGACGCATTGTAAAAGCGTCATTAACACACTCGTACTAACCAATTGCATATGCGATGTTATTATTTTCTCTTTGGGCAATGTCATAGTAATGCAACTGAGGGTAGCATTCATATACCTTCACCTGATTCGGCCCGTTCCCAATCTCACCTTTTTTAATTAATCCCGTCAACGGCTGGTTTCGAGCAAACATGTAGACCAAGTAGGAAGTCATGGCAAAGTACTTTTTTTCTTCAAGCTCAATCAACTGTGTATGAATATTGTCGCTGACGATCTGAGCCCAATCGAACTTAGACTTCCTAGCGAAAACTTGCTCAGTGAAGTAGAACATCCATTCCTCAAAGACATTGGATTGAGGAAGTCCCATGACCCTGCTGAGTAAGGTAACCATATCACCATACTCATTGTGAAAATCGCTTCTAGGGGTCTTTTTACCGATTCTAGTGCTTGGGGATCTTCTTTCCTTGAACCATTCTTCATTTATCAATGTTTTGCACTTAGCGAGATTCATGTCATAAACAACCTGAGCCTCATCAATAGTTGTGGCAATGGGATCATCGAGAAACGGGATATCAAATGCTTCCCCAAGGGCTTCAAGCGTGAAGTCAGCTAGTACCATCCCCTTCAATACCATTAATCTGGTTTCTGGCTGATAATGCTTAGCAGCCTCAACCACTAATTCATAATTTTGCACGACAGGAGGGAAACCAACCGCCTGAGCAATACCACTCTCCATCATCCGTCTGGGCTTGCCATAGGCATTCTGAGAGTACACTCTGGACCTTCGACTCCCTAACTCCTCCTCCTTGGTACTGGTACTTCATTTTTTTGACCTTGTGGGGAATGTCAGCTTTGGAAATTCGGGATGTTCCAATTGCGCCAGGTGCCTTTGCGGACTCAGTTGCCGATTTAGGCATCTATCCTATGCAACTGGACACGGATTACGAGACGAGATTAAGGTAACAAAAACGGGTTAGCAAAACCAAAAGACGACGTTAGCGTTAAGATTGACGATCAACGAGGTAATAGAAATTTGAAAATATTGCTAAAACACGACATTTAAACAATTTAAATCTGATCGTCTGGAAGCTAAATGCAATTTGAAGCTGAAAGTCAAGTTGGTTTAACAGAGCGAATTCTCGAAATATCGTTGCTCCTTGTTTTGTTGGTACGAAGATTGTGAATGCTACTGGCCTGTGCGATTCAGCATTTCAAGTTTTCAGTTTTGTTTGAGCGCTTGAATGTTTAGATCATTGTATGCTGATTGTTCCGAGAATGCTCTTGGAAAAGAGAGTTTTGTGTTTTTTAGTTTAGACCTGAATTTTCCAAAATTTCTCTAAGTCCGAAATTTCAGTCTAAAGGTTGATTTCGCTAGTTGGTTGTTGTTGCATGTCATGCTGATATTTTCTTAAATTATAACCTTCGAAGTTTTCACTCTTTCATTTACATTCTAACCCTAGGCTAACTATCATGACCATTTTGCACAAACAAAACCGATTTGGGGAGACTATTGACTTACCTGGCAATATTGAAAAGCTTATCTGGGATGCCCTTGAAAAGCAAAACTCAGCTTTGATCCTCTGATTTGCAAAGTTTTCCTCCCTGTATGCACCACATTTTAGCAACTTCGGGCCTCTTTTGCAAAAAACATGTGATCTTTTCAGCAGGCGTTTTGACTTCTGTAAATTTGGCTCTCTGGAAGGAAATGCGAGTATTTTACCTTTTGTCAAACCGGTAAAGTGTCGAACTTCTTTACATGCCCCCCTTGCTTGGCGAATTTCGGGATTTCTACTAAAAAGTGCACAATCTTCATTCGACTTATCTCTCTCTTTGCACAATTCTTGGTTTTATTTTCGGCTCATTGGCAAATAACGCGACTTTCTCTCTGAATGAGTTTCGCGATTTTCACTCCTCATGCGACTTTATGGCATAATTTGCAAACTTCGGCTTACTAGATCAATTCGCGCGGTTTTGGAAGACCTGAAGTTTTTAGGTAAATGGATGCTTTCACGCGATTTTCGACCTTTGACCCGAAACTTTGTGACTCATATCCCTTTTATGTTTTCTCACGACTTCAGCATCTGACGCGATTTTCACTCATTTTCGGGTTGAATGTTTATTTTGCGCGATTTTCTAGCCATTGAAGTTTTGATGAGATTTTCGGGCAAAGGAAAAGTTTTGCGAGATTTAAAGTTAACACCTCTCCTACCCTTTTCGGCTTACTGGAAGGAAATGCGAATTCAAGTTTATTTTCGGGTTAGATTACATTTTTGCAAACTTCAGCTTACTTCTTTTCGGCCAAGAGAGACTTAATGCGCGATATTACCTTATGTTTTGCTATTTCGGCCTAGTTCATATTTTTGCGAGATTTAACTTTTTGTGTTCCTTTCTGCACGTTTTATTTCAATAGCTTGGTTTTTGGCCCAAAGGCCTCTTATACAAACTATGAGGCGATTTATCTCTTTCACCTTTCGGCCTAAAGGTCAATTTTGCACAATTTTTCATTCTATTAACTTGTGCTTTTTTCGGGCCAAAGGGTCGTTTTGCGAGTTTTGCTTATTTTCGGCCTATAAGGCCATTTTGCAAACTTAAGCGATTTACCTCCTTTCACTTTTTGGCCTAAAAAGCCATTTTTCGCGATTTAGTTTTGGGCTAGGAGGCAATTTGTGAGCCTTTTTACCTTTTCAGCTTCCAAACTGACTTTGCAAGTCCTTCGTTATTTCGGCTTCAAAGGGAGTTTCGCGAACTTTCTCACGTTCTGGCCTTATAGGCCGATTTTCAAATTTTAGGTGATTTTCAGCCCTCATGCCAATTTTACCTACTTTGTCTTACGTTTTAGTCTTTCAAGTCGAATTTGAAAAACGTTATGTTCGCTCACCCCATTCTCACTTTGCAATTCCGTCAAGAGGTACATTTTGGTTTTGCTTCAGACAGTCTTGCTTTAGACTTTAAGCTTACTGACAAGCGACATCGATTTGACAATACTAGGCTCTTCATTTATCTTCACTTTTGCAAACGAAATTGCGATCAAGCTCCAAGGCGAATTTCCTGCATCTCCTTAATACCTCAAATTCCTAATTGCTGCATCTTCTCTATGAATTACCGGAACTCCCTACTCAGGACCTGAGCGAGGACAAGACGAGAAAACACCGAAAGGGAGACCCTGTCAACGATGGGGAGTGCGTGCAAAGCATAACACTAACTACATAGAAATTAGCTTGAAAGTAGTAATCACTCAACTGAATGCCAAGTTGGGAGTTCTTCTGCTACAAGTGAGAATGAAGCCACCTGCAACTCTCACCATGAATCCTTCGAATTCTTCAGTTTTTAGTCTTCTCCTAGCCACTAACCCTTCAATCAATGAAGTTATATGTGGCACCTATGTCCAACAAAGTAATCCCACGTTGTCCACCCAAGACTCCTCTAATCATGAATGTGCTCTCTTTTTGAATGCTATAAAGTTGTGCTACCAGAAGCTCTTCTTTTGCTTCCTTTTCTAACCCCCTGGATGCATTTCCAGCCTCATTCTCCTCTTAGATTAGATTGTTGATCTGAGATTTCAGAATTAGATTCATTAGCGTGATAGTATTCCATTTTATTTGCTTTGGCCTTCGTAGGGCACTTATGACCCGGTTCCCAAGGACCTTTGCATTTGAAGCATAGTTTTCTTCTCCTCAAGTCATTTAGAGTCTCATCATCAAGTTTGTGTGCTCTCTTTAGCTGATCCATTCCTCCTTGTAATTTTTTTTTATCCTTATTAGAGAGAAAGGACTTAGATGACACTTTGTTACTAAGGGCAGCAAGTTCCATGCTCCTAGCTTTCCTCATGACCTCCTGATAATGACCTCAAAGATCTTTTAAATTTTTAGACAATCAAATTTCAGTAATCAGTAGGCACCTATCAGCATTCTCTCGCTCTCTCTATCTCACTCACTTTATCTGCCCCGAATTTCAGACCTATCTATCTCCCTATCACTCTTCCTCTATCTCCTCTCTCTATCACTCTCTTCTCTCTTCTCTCTCCCCTAGATCTAGACTTGTCTCTCTATCCTTCTCTCACCCTCAGACCCCGGCAAGGGGTGCTACACTCAACCTAATTTTGGCGAGGTGGAGAAGCCACATCGAACTCCGAGGACTAGACCCTCTAGTTCTATCTCTCCCCTAGTTTTCAATAAAACTGGGAAGAGGAATATGTAAAATGTTCTGATGTAGTATTTACTTTTAGTTTTACAAGAACAATTTGCTATTTCATTTTGTTTCAGTCTATCAGCCATCAGCATTCCACAAGAGTATACCATTTTGTACCCAATTTGCATTTAAATCAATCAAATATATCTAGACTCAACTTGTTTCTTTTGAGTACTCATTTATTGACTCATTGGATGCATCTCCTCATTGAATTTTGCAAAAAAAATGCATTTTTATTAAATTTAAGCAATTTTTTAAATTGTCGAGTTTTTTTGGGGGGCCTTGGCGAGTTTTTGCTTTTGGCAAGTAGTTCAACTATGGTCTAACCTCCTCAGCCATAGTAATGCGTGGCTCTTGCCTTTGAGCTTGCGTAGCTTGTCATGTCCCCTCCTTGATCGTTATATATATCCTAAATGAGGCAATAATTATTAATATAATAAATTAATAATTATCAACAAATGATTATTTGAAATTTATTTATTTATTAAATATTATTATTTAATTAATATTTATTACTAATAATATTCTTGAAATATTCAAATAAAAATAAATTAATATTATAAACATAATCTATACATTATAAATTATAAACATAATTTACATTTTCTTAATTGTAAACAAAAATTATATATTTAAAATAATAAATATATAATTTATATATTTATGGAAGACAAAGAATTAGTCCGTAATAACAATATAATATAAATAACAATTCACTAAAGATGGAAGTTATGTGTGGCTATTTTTAGAATGACAAAATGTGATTAATACTAAAGGTGGCAGTGATGATATCCAAAGGCAGCGACTATATCCACGAAAGTAAGGAGTGGCTTCATTATAAATACAATGCAACGTTCTCTACCACACCATCCCACTACGACTTCATAGTTCTAGTGGAAGATCTTCAGCTCTTTGCTACGTCGAAAAGAAGAGAGACCCACAACCGACAACAAGGAAGGCTCTTGGTTTGACAACTATTCAGCAATCTAAAGCAGTGACTTATTTGAAGGAACGGACTTGGAAATAATTTACATTAATCATAAACTAAGAACAAACTGCAATTAAATGTGTGCGACTTTCTATAGACAATCGGCAAAGAAAAAACTTAGACAATCATTGCAAATACGGAGGCAGCTAATTATTGGGAGTGTTCTACTCCACCATTAGAGGTTTTGAAGCTATTTTTGTATTGTTCCATTTTCATTAAGAAATAGAATAAATACAAAGACAATCACTTTATAGACTCCCATGACAGCGTTCAACAACAAAACATGGACAACGATCATAGACAGCAATATTTGGATATATAAGTAATATTAAAAGCAACGTATTATATGATTAATATCAGCCACCATATAAAATTAATAATTTGTATCAGTATCACACAAATAAAGTAGCGCCAAAGATAAGATTGGGATTTCAATGAGATATGATTAGTCCACGAGGTATTAATACAATTATTAAAGACAATGATGTATAATAGCAGTGATGAGAAAAACTAATAGTTAGTGTAAATAAACACTAAACCTGTGATGATGACCAACTTTCCTAATAATATAAAACAGTGTTTAGAGTCAAAGTTGCTGCGACCCATAAAATATTAGTTATACATTCATTAAAGAATTCAAGGGAGAAGTTGATCATGTTAGTGGTAGCGCTTATGTTTGTAAAGGCAGCACTTAAAGATTTGTAAGAATCATTGATTAAATCCAGTGATTCATATAATAGACATGAGATGAAAGGCACGACTTGTATTAAGTTAATAAGAATTGTTTACATGAATCGATCAAAGGTTGTGTCCATTAGAAAGGATATCTCTTTCAAGAGATACTACCTCTCATGAAGGGGTATGTGGAAGATATTTATTCTTAAGGCAAGAATCAATTGAGAGGGGGGAGGTATGTAAGAAGATCACATCAGACCTTCGAACAAATATATGAGGATGCATGTAATAGAATGTTAAGAGAGATAGAGATGGGAAGTAGGAACGGGAAACCACTGCTGCGGGTTACGAACAGGTAAGTAATGAATGAATATTTTAATACATATGTTAATGAATATAATTAATGCATATTTAATACATGTTAATGAATATAAGTAATGAATACTTTGGAATATACGTTAATAAATAAATATGAATATATGATAATGGATGTTTTTTGAATATATGTTATGGAATACATGTTAAGTTAGAAACATGTAAATGTAGATTATGGAATGGAAAATAGTAATAAATTATAAATGTGATTGTATGATGGAGGCTATAGGGAGGAAATTCCCTTAGCCTGATGGAGGGATTATGATAATCCCTGGTAGGCAGTATATACTGAATATCTATATGCATATATGTTATGGCTTGGTTGACATAGTTCATCCAAGAAGAGACGGATCTGGCCAGTCCTCTCTAGTAGACTTGGATGATGAGATGCATCATCCAAGGCAAGGAATTGATCATATATGATGGTCTTCTTTGGTATGGCTTGGATGTAAGAAATTACATCCTAGACAGAAATCGAATTAACCTTCGATTTCTTGGATGGCTTGGGTGTAAGAAATTACATCCAAAACAGGAATCGAATTAGCCTTCGATTTCCTAGATGACTTGGGTGTAAGAAATTACATCCAAGACAGGAATCGAATTAATCTTCGATTTCCTGGATGGCTTGGAACCAAGATGGGTTCCAAGAAGGCGAGCTTCACAGCCACCTAAGGACATGTCCCAGTACCGCACTCGTATCCTTTTTATTAAATAAGAATTGAGATTAGTATTAATTAAGTAATTTAAATTTAATTGCAAATTAGATTAGTGATATATGTATATTTGTTGTATTTCTAACAATCTATTTTGCAGGACAGTGATCTCTACCTAGTAGGGACATTACATAGCTTGTGTCCCCTCCCTACAAGAAAAGGTAGGTTGTAGGGGTCTATGCATTGAACCTGTAGAGGTTCCCCTATTCTCTATAGTGTGTTGATCGACACTCCTACTGGACTCAATCCTCTCACTATTGTGCATTGTGTTCTAAGATGCACTCTACTGCTTCAACAATCCCATTAACTGAGACATGATGTCCATCATGGTGTTAAATTGCCTTTCCACTCTAGAGATGTGACTAACTAATCCTACTCGTCCCTTCTCCTTTAAAGCCATCTGACTTGTAACACTATTATTGTCACTCAATGAACTTCTGTGAAAATCCAAAATCTCTGAGATGGTCTCACCTTCTAGAACCTATGATGGCTGCCACTATGTTGTTCGTTTGTGGTAATGTTGAAACTCTTCACTCATGAATTCCCCCCTACACAGGATGACACGAAAACTCTGCTCTGATATCACTAAAATATCCAACCCTGTTCTGTTCTTTGAAGTTCATGTTTTGGAATATTTTGTCTGTTTGCTATTTTGCTTTTTTTCTGCTTTTTGAGATTTCTAATATTTTTGTGTTTTTTGAGATATAATGAGATAAATTGCAGAAATTTAAGGAGGACTGCTAGGAAACCTTCCTACACATTAATAATTAAAATCACTTTCCAAGAACTCAAGAACTTAATTGCTGATTAAATAAATAACTGTACATACTCTGATCAAACGCCATCCAGATATCATTTAAGCAGATTACATAGTATGGCTATGCTGGAACAAAGGTAGAATAGCTAGTGGTATGGTACGGCCATGCATGGGATTGCAAATATGAGATTAATCTGCCCTTCCACAGCTGACAAACCCTTCCAATCAGATCTGAAGAAAGCTCACAAAACCCTCCGAAAAAGCTTACACAACCCTATGCCGGGAGCATTAAACAGTACAGCCAGCCTTGAGAAAGGTACAACAGGGCAAGAAATGATACAGCCTGCAAATCAATGTCTCCAATCTGCAATTAAACCCTTTCAATCTGCTCTCTTTCAATCTCTAGAAAACTGATCAAGATTTGACGAATTGAATCCAATAAAGCACAATTATAACCTCTAGATGAGATTATCAAATTGAGTGTTCTTGGGTGATCTTTCACACCTGCAAACACTGTTCTCTTTCAGGGATTTCGTCCTCAAAAAGCTACTGAAGCTACAGCAAACCCTTTCTCCCAATCTTCATCGATTTTCTCAAAGCATATAATGAATTATTAATAATGAAATGAACTTCAATTGTGCCTTATATATTACTCCTCAAACTCACACCCAAAGGAAATTAAATGCATTTAAATAACATTTCATTTCATTTCACTTAATATTATTTAAGGAAGTTGGTGTCCCAATGAGGCTTAATAATTGACTATATATATATATCAATAATTTATGCAATAAAGTCCCCCTTATAACTCCTTATAATATAGAGTCATTACTTTTATTAATATTATTAAAGTTGAGACTTACATAATTTAATATTAATCATTAACTCCACTAAATACCAATATTGGAACATTTAACTGGTTTTACCAACTTCTCGGGTATGACCATGGTGCCCTCTGATCATCCAAAAGACTTGTTATAAATAGTATGGGACCAAACGCTCAAGTGACTTACTAAAAATAGTATGTACAAATGGAGCCTAAAGGCCTCTGGAAGGCAAACCCCCAAACGACTATATCTTTAAGATGGAGAGTACTAAGATAAACAACCCAAGGGTCCACTAAAAAGCCCTAAATCACCCACAAAGGGTCACTTAAACACTCCATTAGCCTATAGAGACCACAAATAATAGGCTAATTTCTATAAAAACTTATGCTTAGGAGAGCGGGAAAATGGGGATATTACATTGTGCCTCATAAAACACAAGAAAACCAAGAGCAAGGAGGGGGGCACAAGGCATTAGGATGTGGTGCCAGAGCATCTCAACTTAGATCCCTCAGTCGCATACAACTTTCCTTGACTGAGAGCAAGAGGCATGAGGATATTATATTGATCCTGTATAGAATAGGTAGTGGGAGTGGTGCTACTTGTAGTTCTAATGAAAAAACTGATAATGTTGGTGTTCTTTATGAAGAGTAATATGATAATTTATTTTGAATTCTATTGTGACGCTTTCACACATCGCCCCATTGCAAATGGGGACCCTTGCTTTTTTGCTTTTTAGGATTTGTTTTCTAGGTCTTTTAGGGTTTTGTCTGTTGGCCTTTGCATTTTGAGTGTCGCCAAGGGGATCACATGGATAGCAAGTCCGACTTGAGTGATGTCCTGATCCTGAAATTTGGCTAAGTCTGAAAGTCCTGATCCTAAAATTTGGTTAAGTCTGGAATGTCCTGATCCTGAAATTTGACTAAGTCTGGAAACTAAAAAACCTCAAAAAACTAGATATTGCAATATAACTCCTGGAGGTCTGAAACCACTCTCAAACATCCTGAAAGTATATATGGAATATAACTCACTTATACTTAAATGTTATATTCCATAAAATTATCCTGTCGAAGAGTTCAAAAAAGTCAAATTTCGCTCCTGACCCTTGCTGAGGATCCAGAGCGAATTTCGCTCCTGACCCTCTCAGGAGGTCCAAGGCGAATTTCGCTCCTGACCCTTGCTGAGGGTCCAGAGCGAAATTCATTGTAGATTTCGTTTGCCAACTCGCTTGAATTTGAAACCTTGTTCCTGGCCTTGAAATTGATCTTACCTTGCCGTGTGAAGTGGTTTGAAACTAAAAGATTAAGCAATTTAGCCTAGATTGTAAATTTCGCTCCTGACCCTTGCTGAAGGTCCAGGGCGAAAATGTTGTTCAAGTTTATTTCTCGCTAATTTTGGCTAACTTGTTTTGTGCAAGGTTTCCCGGAGAGAAGATTGGACGTTACTGGATGCGTTTGAAAGTTTGAAAGTTTGAAAATTGTTGAATTTTGGGCAACAAAGATAATTTCGCCCCTGACCCTCACTGAAGGTCCAGAGCGATTTTCTAAAAATGCAATTTTCTTGCAAAGACAAGGCAAGTTTTGTGATTGAAATGAATGGAAGAAGGCGTGTTTTGCCCGTTGAAGATAATTTGGAGGGCTAACAAAGGATGGATAAGCTTGAAATTACAAAATCGCTCCTGTCCCTCTCTGAGGGACCAGGGCGAAAAACCTAATATCCAGTCCTTCTCGCCAAGTTTGGACAAATCTAAGCCAAGGTGCAAGTTTGAAATGATGTTTAAAATGCCTTGAAGTGGAATTGAGATGCAAGGATTACAAATTTTGATGACAATTTGCAAATTCGCTCCTGTCCCTCTCCAAGGGTCCAGGGCGAAATTTCTAAGTGTGCCCACTTTCCTTGCATTTCGAGATAACTTTTTGTTTCCAAGACTCAAAAGGAAGTGGAGAATGATGTTCTACACCTTGGGGGTAATTTGAAGGTTGAAGTGACTAAGAATTTGTGCAAAGGACTCAAAAGCGCTCCTGTCCCTCACTGAAGGACCATGGCGATTTTTACAAAACCAATAACTTCCCTCCAAAATTGCGCTAAGGCAAGGTTGTGCAAGGGTGGAAAGGGTCTTCTAGAGCATAGTGAACAAAGATTTGACTTCAAAACTTGATAATCCTAGGCTAAAACACAAAAGTCGCCCCTGTCCCTCACTAGAGGCCCAAGGCGAAAATCTTTGAAACACCTATTTTGCCTTACAAAAAGCAAGCTAAACGTGTATGGAATGGATGAGAGAGATCATTACTTACCCCACAATGAGAGTTGGCAATTAAAGGATGAAAGATTAAGAGCAAAAGTGAAAAGGCGCTCCTGTCCCTCTCCAAGGATCCAGGGCGAAAAAGGTCCTAATGCACTTCCCTCCTAGAGATCAAGTGAAATTAAACTCAAGACTCCAATTAAAAATGCCATTTTAACGCCTGGATGAAGTTTTGGACAAGAAATATGAGGAATGCAAGGCCTAAATTGAAAGTTCGCTCCTGACCCTTGCCAAGGGTACAGGGCGAAGTTGATAGCATTTTTTATTTTCACCATATTTGAGCGTTGATATCCTCCAAATTGCATTAGATGCCAAATTGCTAAATTCGAAATATTTGGAAAAATTAAAATTAAATTGGCATTTAATAAAAGACACATTGGCATTTAATAAATTGATTTTAAGCCTTAAAAAATCGAACTTTTATTGTGAAGGCATTTAAAATTAATTTTTATTAAATTAAAATTAAATGTGGAGCGCGTAAGGCCTTATTTTCACTTATTTTGCCAAGTCGCCCCCCCTCTTTTTTGGAAATTTATTTATTTTTAACCTCTTTTTGCCAAGTCGGCCTAGAGGGAGCAAAGGGGCGAGCGCTCTATATATTAGAGGTGCTTATTCACAATTCAAATCATTCAATCATCCTTTCAAGTGCGAATTTGGAGAGCTAATTGAAGGTGCGAAATCTAGCTGGAGTGGAGCAAATTTCTACTAAGTGTGGAGACTAAGGAGGGCAAAATTCATCTTGAAGGCTATTGGAGAGGTGAATTTCTAGCTAGATTGGAGGGTAATTTCCAGATGTTTTGAAGGTATTTGAAGGCGAATTTCCAGATTTTTGAAGAGGCTAGTGGAGTTTATTCTTTTCCAAGCTAGAGGAGGCATAATTCATCCAAGGGAGGACTATAATCTAAGCTTGTCCATCAAAATCCGGTTTTCTTTCATCTTTTGCCAAGGTTTTGTAGTTAAGCAATCAAAGAGGAGGTATGAAGAATCATTTTTGAAGTTCTTATTCAAGACTTATTGTGATCCCATTGCAATTTTGTAAAGTCTAAGTCTTGAAGATCCAAATTCCATTCATTATTAATTTGAAAATGTGTAATTCTTGATTTATCATGACTTTTTTCAAATTAATATCTTAAGTTTTACCTTTGAAAGGTCTTAAATTTCATGCTTTAAGGTTTGATGCTCAAAAGACTAACTTTAATATTTTGTGTAGGCATCACATGGAGATCCTGGAGTTGGAAAATCAAGCCAGATCAAGGACAATCTCCTCCAAGAAGATCAAGCAAGGACAAGGACGACCTCCTCCAGTCTAGCATCGACAAGGATGGCTTTCTTCGATCAAACATCAACAAGGACGACCTTCTTCGATCCAGCATCATCAAGATAAGGGCGACCTCTTCCAGTCCAGTATTCCAAGGCGAGGTACATCAATCATCCTGCATATCAAAGACAAAATAAGTCAGAGCAAGGGTTCATTGAAGAAGCAGATAGTTTCAGAAGAGTTAATTAAAGCTAGCTTCTCAACATCATCGAATTGGATATCAACCAAGTGTCAGACGAGGTGGCATCCCAGTCATCACTTCACTCCTCCAGTCGGATTGGTCCACCTCAGCATGTCCAGATTCAATGTACCTAACTCATGGAAGGTGGCACAAACTTCGATCTACCTACCCCAGCTATCTATTGGTCGAATTTTCCAGAGAGGTCATGTGTCCAATTAATACATATTTATCATTGATCAAGCATTACATGTTATGTAATGGTTGTAACAAACCCTAATTAGGGTTTTCATTATTGAATCTTGGCCATTGATCTCAAATTGATCTTAGCCATCGAATTGTATTAAGGGCACTATATAAGCCCCTACTCTTCATTTTGTAAAGGCAATAGGAAGCAGTTAGAAAGGAGTAAATGAATAGAGAGTAGTTAGAAGGTGATTAGCAGTTGATAGAATAGCAATTAGAGTAGAGTAGAGAGAGAAGGCAAAGATTGTTGCCAAGATGTTGTTATAAAAGACTTGTGAAACTTCATTGAAGAAATGGTGAAATTTATGGGTCGATTCAACAATTTGCATGGTCTCTATACTTCTCATGTTTGATTTTATGTTATAAGATGAGTGGAAGAAATGTGTTTGATTGATGGTGAAATTCGTACATCCATACTACTAGCAGTTTGTTAATTGCAGACTTGCCTTGTGTAGTCAACTGGAATCATTCAGCTTAAGCTTAACTTCAATTGTCGCTTCTTCATCGATATGCATCAGCCTAATGGTGTCTATGCCTGCAATGATGATTTGAACATCATAAAGCTTTCCTTCGAAGATCGCACTAACCTTGTGGAGATGGTCCTGGGATGTCAAAACAAGATCTAGTTAGAATTTCATCAAAGATCATTCATTGATCCTACATTCTTAGTGTTAGGATTAGATCCTTTCCTCGCCCTCGTCTTTTTTCCCTTTTTTTTAAGTCAAAGCTAGTAAAATCTTGTGTTCCAGCAATATTCAAAGCAAATCAGACGTTCAATCATCAAGTGTAAGTCCCCTTGTGATTCCAGCAAAATCACATCATACCACAGAGAGCTTATCCACACGTACAGATCCTACAACGAAGAACCTTGAAGTCACCCTGATTGATCCTTTTTGCGATATCTTCAGCATTCAGAGGCTTTATTCAAGAGAGGATAAGGTACCCTTGGGTATTTTATTCTGTGTTTGATTGTGTACAAAATACACGTCAACAAATTCCCATGTGCATATGTAGTTTGACCACTAACTATTAATCTATGTAATGTCCCCAACTCCGCAATCTAAAGAAACATATAAACAATGAATTTCAACGATTGATTCTTGGGTATGAATAATTTATCTAGAGTGTAATTAGCCAAATTCACTTTAAGGTCATTTGTGATCAATAAGTCAATTCCCATATTTGGTTCCTAATGAAATCGAGAGGACTAGCTACCATAGGATGCCCGTAGCGCTTATCAGGCCCAAGGGCGGTACACTCCCCCTTGGCCCAACTGTCAGTAGACCCTTAGTCAACTGCAGTGGGTGGCCTACCTGACAGAGGCCTAGTTCCTGCTATCCCTGTTGCTTAATTCCTCATCTATCTCACTAGGTTTGGATATGCAATTGCCTTATTCATCACCTTGGTAATATCTTAGTTCATTCCTACTAGTCCTTAATTGAATAATGCTATTTATTCTTCAAATTATAGATGTAATCTGCTTAATTGAATTAGCACATGTAGATGTATTCATATTGTATACCCATATATATATATATATATATATATATATATATATATTATATTGGTTTTCATTATATAATTTCCATTTATGTAAAAAATGTATTTTAGCCATATCTAAGTATATATAATTATATTGAATTAACAGCTACATAAATTTATGCATCTATGAAATAAATACTTATCTATTTATAAGCATGTAACCCCATTGATATATGAAAATATTACTGCAGATCTAAATAAGTGCGGTAAGTGACTTACCTGTGTCTCCTGCCTTTCCTTTATCGCTCTCCCTTTTCCTTCGTGCCTTTTTATGTTTATTTTATAATATATTATATGATAAATATAATGTTATATTATGTATCGATATAATAATTTATATTGTATATCAATATTGCATTGTATGATAAATTTAATGTTATATTATATTATGTATCAATATAAAGTTCATTTAACAGTTAACATTAATAATTTAAAAAATATGATCAATATATATTAAAAATAAAACAAGGAGTCATTTCTTTTTTTTAAATAATGGGAGATATAAATGTTATCTTTTATTGAATAATTACAAAAATGTGGGGTTATGACAGCCCTCCCCACTCAAAATTGCTTGTCCTCAAGCAATCTGGGATTAAGATGATTAATGGTCTCATCTCTCTCCCATGTGGCATCTTCCCTAGGAAGGTTCTTCCATTTGACTAAATACTCCGTTATGGTCCTCCTTCTTAATCCTCTTTCTCGCTTGTCAAGGATGAGCTCAGGCTCCAAAATCAACTTCCCTTCATTATCAATTGGGGGTAGCTCGGTACAAGGGGAAATGTGTAGACCCAAAACCTTTTTTAGTCGAGATACATGAAATACATTGTGTATTTTACTGTGATCTGGTAGGTCCAAATCATAGGCCACTTCTCCTATCTTTCTCAAAATTTTATAAGGACCATAGAATCGTGGTTTCAATTTCTCAGCTCCACTGATTTTAATGGATGACTGCTTATAAGGCTGGAGCCTTAAAAATACCAAGTCTCCTACTTCCAAAGATCTTTCAATTCTTTTTTTGTCTGCATACAGTTTCTGTTGATTTTGTGCTTGGTGAAGGTTATCTTTAAGGGCATTCATGATATCCGTGTTTTGCTGGAGGAAATCTTTTGCACCTGGTACATGACTTTCTGAGCGGATGAGATCCCCAAAGGATGTTGCTTCATACCCGTAGAGGGCTTTAAAGGGACTCATTCTAATTGACATATGATGGGTCGTGTTGTAACAATACTCTCCAAGATGAAGCCATTTTACCCAAGCATTTTGCTGACCTGAAACATAGTTCCTTAGATAACCTTCTATCCATTTGTTTACGATTTCCGTTTGCCCATCAGTCTGTGGATGATAACTGGTACTTGGCGTTAACTTTGTCCCTGCTAGTTTGAATAGTTCTTGCCAAAATATGCTAAGAAATCGTCTATCTCTGTCACTCACAATATTCCTAGGTAAACCGTGTAGCTTGAAGATTTCCTTAAAGAAGATGTCCGCCACTTGTGATGCTCCGAAACTTGAAGGAATGGCCATAAAATGTGCATATTTTGTTAATCTGTCTACTACTACAAAAATGCAATCTTTATTCTGTACCTTTGGGAGTCCTGTTATGAAGTCCATGGATATACTCTCCCACTTTTGATTTGGGATGGGTAGTGGTTGGAGTAATCCTGAAGGGAAAGTGTGTTCTTCTTTATTTCTTTGACACACCATGCACTCTTGGGTGTGCCTCAGTACATCTTCCTTTAGCCCCTTCCATGAAAATCTTTCTCTGATCTGCTTGTAGGTCTTATAATACCCTTGATGACCTGCTAGAGGAAGGTCATGATAAGTCTTTATAATGTCCACTTTCATATTCGATCCGGATGGAATATAGATTCTGTTTTTGTAGACGATGAGGTCATCAATTACCCAGTAATTTTCATCTATTTCTTTTCCATCTAAAATGTTGCTAGAGAATTTGTCTTTAGCATATTCGGTACTTAGAGCTGCCTTCCAATCTGTAGATAAGACTGATAAAGACCCCAAGTAGGGCTTCCTTGAGAGGGCATCTGCCACAACATTATACTTCCCTTTCATATATTCTATGTCGAAATTATATGCTTGAAGTTTACTCACCCATTTCTGTTGTCTATCATTTAAATCTTTTTGATTGAGAAAAAACTTTAAGTTGTTATGATCAGTTTTAACTATAAACTTCCCACAGATTAAGTATTGTTTGAACTTCTCTAATGCATGCATAATAGCTAGCATTTCTTTATCATAAACTGAATAGGTCCTTTCTATGTCTCTAAGTTTCCTGCTTTCAAAAGCTATGGGATGTTTCTTCTGCATTAAGACAGCTCTGATGCCTTCTCCTAAGGCATCACAATAAAGCTCGAAAGGTGCTGAAAAGTCCGGAATTGCTAAGACGGGGCAAGAACTCATCACCTCTTTAAGCTTTTCAAATGCGGATTGGGCTTCATCTAACCATAAAAATGCTCCCTTCTTAGTTAAATTGGTTAAGGGAGAAGTTAACTCGAAAATCCTTTAACAAATCTTCTATACTAACTACATAAACCTAGGAAACCTCTGAGATGACTGAGGGTTCGGGGCTTTGGCCAGTTTTTGATGGCTTCAATTTTTTCTTCATCCACCTTAACTCCATGGGTGCTGATCTTATGACCAAGATACAAAATTTCTTCCATCCCAAACTCACATTTTGACATTTTGGCAAAAAGAGAATGTTGTTCAAGTAGGCCCAATATTTCATCTATATGTCTCAAGTGTGCTTCCCAAGTTTTGCTGTAAATCAATATATCATCAAAAAATACTAACAGGAACTTCCTTAACTGTCCCCTGAAGATGTGGTTCATGCATGACTGGAAGGTGGCAGAGGCATTTGTAAGGCCAAATGGAAGGACCAAAAACTCAAAGTGGCCATAATGGTATCGGAAAGCTGTTTTGGGAACATCTTCCTTCCTCAATCTTATTTGATGGTATCCCGATCTCAAATCTATTTCTGAGAAGTATACTGCTCCATGTAATTCATCTATAAGTTCGTCCACCCTAGGGATGGGGTATCGGTTTTTTATAGTCTTCTTATTGAGTGCTCTATAATCAATGCACATCCGCATGGTCCCATCCTTCTTTTTTACCAGTACAACGAAGCAGGCCAAAGGACTGGAGCTAGGTTGAATGTGCCCCATTTCTAGAAGCTCTTTGATAGCTTTCTCAATTTCTTCCTTATAGCCCCTTGGATGGCAATAAGGGGTGGAGATTACTGGTTTTGCACCTTCTTCAAGTTCAATAGTGTGTTCAAACCCTCTCTTGGGTGGCAGTCCTTTTGGGATGTCTTCAAACACCCTTTTATGTTTTCTAATAATGGGTTTAATATCAACATGAATGTTTTCCCCTTGGTTTGAATTTTGGTCTAGTACCATGCATTGGGCAGCCCACTCTCCTTGACTACGTCTAAAAATCCTTTCCATTCTTTTGGAGGTTACCATTCTGGTTGTGCCATCATGCAACCCTTTGATTAGTACTTCCTGTCCATTTTGAGTGAAACATAGTTCCAATTTGGGGTGATCGAGATAGAATCTTCCCAAGGAATTCCTAGGATTACATCTGAATCCCCTAACTCGACCACATAGAAATCTTCTTTGGTAGGGTATTTCCCTAATGTTATGCTTAATTGAAGGATTTTTTTGTTACATGAGGAAGTGGATCCATCGGCAAGGGCTACTTGGAAACCCTTAAACTCTTGTGTTGTCAGTTTCAATCTCTTAACCAAGCTTTTATCAATAAAGTTGTGGGTAGCCCCGCTATCCAGTAGTGCAATTACTCTCTACCCTTTGATCATACTTTTGATTCTAAAGGGATGGTGTTTTGAGGCTACGGAAATTGCTGCTAATGATACTTGCACATCTTCGGTAAGTTTTTTCCTTTTGCTTGGGGGTTCATTGAGTTCTTCTTCTTCATCGCTAGATAAAGCTTCCAAGTTGTGTGCTTGGCTCTTCCTCCCACATATGTGACCCGGTTGCCACTTTTCTTTGCACTTAAAACACAGATTTTTTCTTCTAAGCATATCTCTTTCATTTCCTTCTTTGCAAGTGTGACCACGTTCCCATTTCTCATGACAATGGTAACATACGTT